>NC_056735.1:218955994-219033494 GCF_019279795.1 Protopterus annectens
ATAGAGTTGGATTCTTCACTGGAGCTGGGATTTTTTTAGCCCTTCTTCTTGACTTCTTGGCAGTGTTGGACTCAGGCATTGTCTCCTCCTCACAAACTGGCAAGGCTGTTTACCTGTTAACTAAAATGTAATCTTGCATTTGCACTGCCTCTAGATCATAAAATAGTCCCTGGGGTTCTTG
The DNA here is from genome assembly GCF_019279795.1 of Protopterus annectens. Taxonomy (NCBI): domain Eukaryota; kingdom Metazoa; phylum Chordata; order Ceratodontiformes; family Protopteridae; genus Protopterus; species Protopterus annectens. The sequence continues at coordinate 218,956,176 of NC_056735.1, forward strand.
CACTATCAGATACCACCTATCTTTGAGTACCTGGAGAGACAAAGGATCTACAAATAAAATTGTACTTCGCTCGGGCTGAATCTTCTTCCCTACCCTACACCCAATTCCCACCCACCTCATATCAACTACATTTATTTGTGACCTTATCCCATCCCATCATCCAATTACCCAATTTCTACCCCAGTCACACCCTTTTCAATCTAACAGTAATTTTGCTACCGATCTCTAACCCTAGTCATACCCCTTCAATCTAACAGTAATTTTATCACCCAACCCACTACTCTCCGTTATACTCCCTACCTTATTTTACCACTCACTTAAAGCTACACATTACCCAAAACATCTCGCAGGTGTAAGATCTCAGCAAATTTCTTCAAAAAAAAAAAAAAGAAAAAAAACACCACCCAACATTAAACATGTTTTTAACACAAATTCCTATGCTCCTCTTACCCACAACTCTTCTCCACCTTACTTCTTAACACACACACACACACACACACACACACACACACACACCACACGCACATGCATGCACACACACACACACACACACACACACACACACACACACACACACACACACACACACACACACACACACACACACACACACACACACATAATATGTATGCCATGCCTCCAATTACAATTTTCCATTGCTCCTAACATCTTTAACATATACTACAGACAACATTTTTCTTATAGATACCTTCCAGCATTAATCCTCCCACATCTGGTGCACAAGTTTATTAAACTAACATCTAAACCTCTACAGCTGCTCCCACTCAAAAAAAATCACAACTGAAATTAAGTGTCAACATCCAGCCAAACCCAGGCCCCAAACCAACACAGCAAACACCACAAATGCCACATACCACCCTTCTCCAAATACCACTAGCCTGAGACCTAACACCCCCGCCATTCTTATCATCAATATGAATGTAAGATGTCTAGTAAATAAAGGTCGTGACCTCAATGCATCCATCTGCCTATACTCTCCTGACATAACTGGCTAAAACCCCACATTAAAGACACCAAAATCTTACCTCCTGGCTACAATATCTATGGACTAGATAGAATAAAGAAACATGAAGACGGGTAGCAATTCTATATAAAGATACACTAAAACTACAAACAATCCAATCTACCCCCCCTCCCCAGCCCTAAACAATAGTGAAATACTACCCGTCAACTTGAAATCAACCCAAACAAACACATAACCATTATTGCAGTCTACATTCCTCCCAGGAGCAACCACGATTGAAGACCTACTCTCTTGGTCATCCTTTTCAACTCAACAAGAGACCATAATTATGGGGGACTTCAATATTATTTAGAATACTTGTTCCTCAGATCGTCCCTCTAATCTCATTAATCTCTATGGATACACCCAAATTATAAACTCACCTACCAGGTGCACAGAGGCAGACAGTTCTCAACTGGATCTTAATCAACAAACCATCACTTGTTATAACTCAGGTTGTCTCCTAGACAGCCTAAGTGACCACTTACCCACCTTGCTTTTCAGACATAAAACAAACATCCTCAAATCTACAATATACAGACATATTAGAAACAATAAATGCTTTTCAGCAGCCACATTTAAATCTCTACTACTACAGTGTGATTGCTCCCCACTGTCACACCTCCACTTTGACTCTGCAGTTAAATACTTCAAGAATAGATTCCTTGAGATTCTAAACATCTTGGCCTCTATGAAAAAGCTTTGTGTAAAATCCAGATATACTCAATGGTTGTCTAAAGAAACAAAACAGTTACTTAAGGACAGAGATAAGGCATGGGCTTTTTACCACAGTAACAAAAAACAAAGCTATTTTGAAACTTACCATAATTTAAGAAACAAATCTGAATCTCAAATTAAAAATGATAAGAGAACCTACTATACTCAAATTCAACAATGTAACCAAAATAATCCCCAAATATTCTGGAGCAGTATCAAAAAGTTTCTTCAGCCTGGTCAGCCTTTAACTCCATCCCCCACCACCTCCAACACCAAAGATAGTTTAGCCATACAATTTAATTCTTTCTTCATAAGCTCCATCTTATCTTTATTAAATAATAAAAATGAAATGCCACCAACTATACCACCCCAGATCTCAAGTACTACTAGCACCTTCTCTTTTAAGCCCATCCAGACTTCTACCATAAAAAAATTACTAAACAAACTAAAACCCACAACCCCGGCAATTGATCAACCACCAGATACGTATCTCAGGACAGCTGCTGACACCATCACCTATCGTATCTCTCTATCGATTAATAGATCAGTCAGAGAAAAGTACATCCCTATACTCTGGAAAAAGTTTTATATCATTCCTGTATATAAAGGAGGTGCCTCAAGAGAATTTTCCAACTAGAGACCAATTGCCGTGCTCTCACCACTATCCAAAATTCTTGAAAAATGCATCCCCTCAAAGTTTATGGACTACCTTACCAGTAATAATCTGCTTACCAACTCCCAGCATGGCTTTAGGCCTAAGCATAATATTACAACTGCCCTATTAAGCTTTACAAATACTATTAACCATCCAAAAAATGAAGGGCAAAAAGTTGCCTCTGTCTTCTTAGATATGTCCAAGGCATTCAATACACTATCCCATCAAAAGCTACTCAGTGAGCTAGCATCATTAAATTTATTTCACTCAGCTTTTTCTTTGTTTCACAGCTATCTCTCAGACCAACAGCAAGCTGTGAAATGGCAAAATGAACTGACCTCCTTTTTACTCATTTCAGTTGGAGTTCCTCAAGGATCAGTCTTAGGCCTACTCCTCCTTACAATCTTCACCAATAAACTGCATACAGCAACTAACCTGGCAACCACAGTCCAATATGTTGATGATTCTACCCTAATCTGCACTGCTCCCTTCCTGTCTCAACTTCTAGAAATAACCCAAAAATCTTTCTCAGGCATCGACACTTACCTCTCCAAACAGCAACTAATCCTGAACCAAAACAAAACCAAATTAATTATTTTCTCCAACACAAAGTCCATCATTCAAACAACACCCTTTATAATCTACTCAGCCAATAATAGAAAAATAGAGCCTGTTCTGCAAAACAAACTACTAAGAGTGAACATTGACAGTACCTTGCTTTTTGACAAACATGTTGCCCTAGTCATTAAAAAGACCTATATCAAACTTGGCTCACTCTATAGGGTCAAGCAATTCTTAAACCAACTCTACCAGACAAGCCATTTCCAGAACCCATCTTCTCTCTACCTTGCTATATGCCTCAACAATCTTTACTAACTTCAGAAAAATGGACCTAGCCTGAATAGACACATGCTATAACAAAACTGCCAAATTCGCCACAAACTCCTCATATATATCCCACCACTGCTTAGTACTTCATCAACTAAACTGGTTAGAATTACCCAACCTCTTCTCCCTCCAACAAATTGCCACTGCACATGCCATCAATACCAAACCTGAAAACTTCCCATCACTCCACAAACTCATCAAACCATCGTCAAACCACAAAACTCTAAGATCCACCAATAAATCCCTAATAAAAGTAATTAAATCTAATAACAGCTATGATGACTCCATATATTCCAACTAAATCGCCAAGGCTTTAAATTCCATTCCCCAGAATATCCTTAATGCCATCAACTCAGCCAAGTTCAAACAACTTCTCAGGACCCATCAAACCAACAATTGGAATGGCTCATGTACTTCCCCTGGGTAAACATAAGCAAGTACTTCCAACACACACCTTTTTTTCACAACCACTTTTCTATTCCTACAGTTCCTCTTTTCCATCCATTTCCACCCAAACTCCTCCTAGAATAGCCACCCCCACATGGGTTTCCCTGTCCTGCCTTCCTCCTCAACACCCCCCCCATACTTGGGATGACCATCTACTTTTTATCCACTTTCAGCTAACACCTTCTTAACCTGTAACTCATACCTGCAAAAATGAATGCATACTGTACAAGAAGTGTCAGCATCAGTTCTGTTTTTTATTATAAACTTTAGACGTAATAACTGAATTTAACTTTTATAAACCACAACTTTAATTTGTACATATTGTACATGAAATTGTTGCTATCTTGTTTTTCAACCTGAAACTTTTGCAATGTTGTTCTCATCTTTCTTTTAGCTGTAATCTACGCCTCTATGTACTTGATGTCATTATATTGTCTTAAATTGTACTGTGTTGTTTCTTCTTTGGAGCTTTGCTCTCTCTGGGCCTCTGCTAAAAATGGGCAAACTTCCCAGACAGACTATCCAGGTAAGCGAATGTTAAATAAATAAAGAAATAAAAATGATGCAAAATGAAAGCAGAATAATAGCTGTGTTACAATGATGTAAACAGTTAAAATATGACAAGATATGCTTATCATATACATGTTTTTATAACATAAAGAAAGAACAGTTAAAGTAGGTACGGGGAGGGAAGATAAGAAGCTCTATGGGTAATGATTCATGTTCTGAAATCATAATATTGTCACGGTGAATTACATTGCAATATATGAAGTTACTATTTGTCCAGGATGCCTCGTGATATTAGATAGTTATAGCAAAGGACAAGTAATAAGACTTATGATTGTTTATGCATTAAAATCAGGTACTAAAAGAGCACCACTGTATCAAGAATTTAAAAAAATACATGAATGTTACCATGAATATGAACATTTTGGGAGACTTTAATTGTGACATTAGTGGGAAAAAAAAAGAAAACAAAGGAGAGAAGTTAAATTATGTAAACAATGATTTTCATAATTTTGATTTAATGTATGGCAGGGATATGAATATGCTTATATGAAGGGAAAGGTAATGACAGAAATAGACTTTCTTGCATTCTCAGAGAGGTTAAATGAAAGTAATACTGAAACTTCAATTTGCAGGATTTTCTGACCATATGGCAGCATGGGATGTTTTTGAACACAAATAGTTTATTATTCACACCGATCTCGGTAAACCCTGTTTTCCACTGCTATTCTTCCTTTGGAGTATGCATATTAAGTAACATTAATTAATTAACCCTGCTGCCCCCCTTATCTCTAAAAGGCAATGCTGTTCCTGAATGTTCTTTAACAGTTAAGGACTCAATACACCTGAAAACTCACTGCAAAAACCTGAAACTCCTTGGCAAAGATGAAAATACAAAAAAGAAACTCTACTACTCCCTCATCTCTAAACAGCAAGGTGACCCCTGGATGATCTTAAACAATCAGGGACTCAACACACCTGAAAACTTACTGCAAAACCTGAAACGTCTTGGAAAATGAAAATATAAAAAAGAAACCCTACTACCCCCTCATCTCTAAATGGTAAGGCAGCCTCTGGATGGTCTTTAACAGTCAGGGCTCAACACACCTGAAAATTGACTGCAAAACCTGAAACTCCTTGGCAAAAATAAAAATACAAAAACGAAACCTTGCTACCCCCCTCATCTCTAAACAGCAAGGTGTCCCCCGGATGGTAAATAACAGTCAGGTTCATAGGTTCATACTAGGCTATCTGCCCTAGGGCATTTATAAGCCTAGCCAGAATGTATATGGCTTTCGCCACCCATTTTAAATTTATTTTGCTATGCCCTTTTTCGAGGTTAGTATACTGTTCCTCTGTCTAACAGTGACACAGAAGTGATAACCGGGGTAAACCTACGATCTCCCATCCACTCATCAAGATTCCTCTTGAATAGAGTCAATGAGGGACTCTGCCTAACCTGGACTGGGATTTTATTCCAGAGTGAAGGGAGCCTCTGGGTTATGAATCTGTCCCTCCAGCATGTCCTATTTATTTCAGTGCTGAGGTTCAAGTCTCTCAAGTGCTTAGCTCAATGGGATTTGGATTTTCTGAGGTGCAGCATGTCCATTAATTCCGGGTTGGACATGGCTTTATACGTCAGGCACAGATCGCCTCTGAACAGGCAGTATGCCACCGAGTAGAGCTGGAGTTTCTTTAACCGGGCAGCATATGGCATCTGTATGAGCCCTTTGATCCTCTTGGTGAGGTACCTTTGGGGTCTTTCCAGTTGCTGCAGGTGTCTGGTAAGGCACATCCCAAAAGGGGCATTGTACTCAATTATGGGCCTGATGAGGGATGAGTAAAGAGGCATGATGACCTCCCCTGATCTAGATGTGAATCCCTTCATGATTAGGTGGGCTATATAAAATGTTTTTCTAACCACTTTGGCCATGTGGTTGTCAAATGAGAGATTGCTATCAACTTGGGTCCCCAGGTCCCTAATTACTTCTTCTGTACTTAATGGATTACCACCTATGTGGTAATTTGTGGGCACTTTGTTTTTGCCAAAGGGGATGGCTATACACTTTTTGGCATTTAGCTTGAGGCCATGGCTCTGGCACCAGTTGTCTGTTTCTATGAGGCCCTTTTGGAGGATATTTGTGTCGGCTGGAGAGTCGATTATGGCACCCAGTTTGCAGTCATCTGCGAACTTGGTCAGTCACAGTCCTTCCGTGTTGGCTTGTACCTCCGAGAAATATATAACGAACAAGAGAGGTACCAGGACTGAGCCTTGTGGGACACCACTTGTAACTGGTTTGGAGTCTGACATGGCTCCAGCAATTCTAACCATGTGGGTTCTGTCCATGAGCCAGTTTGCAATCCATCTAGTGACATAGGGGTTTATATTTAAGCTGGTGAGCTTATCTATAATGCCTGAGTGGGGTATTGTATCGAAGGCTTTTGCAAGGTCCAGGTAGGCTGTGTGGACCACCTTCCCCTCGTCAATGGCCTTGGTGACTGTTTCAAAGAAATCAACCAGGTTTAAGAGGCAGGATCTGCCCTTAACAAAGCTGAACTGGGTAGGATCCAGTGTCTGTAGGTCCCCAATATCTTTATTTATGAGGTCCATGATGATCCTTTCCATAGCTTTGCAGACCAAGCTAGTCAGGCTTATGGGGCGATAGTTTCCAGGATCCATTGAGGCACCACCTTTATGGAGAGGGACCACTGTTGCTGTACGCCACTCTTTGGGCACATATCCTGTAGTAAGGCTGAGATTAAACAGTAGTTTTATGTTTGGGTTTAGCTCTTCTTGGAGTTCATGTAGGATGCAGCCCGGGACACCGTCTGGTCCCATTGATGCTGTGTTTTTTGCTTTGGAGAGGGTGGCTCTTACCTGAGCATCTGAGATGTCAGGGGGGCAGCACTCTGCTGGGATAGATATTTGCCCTTTTGGTGGGGAGGGGGGGGGGAGTTTGCACTGGGAATTACCACCCAGGTTCCTAACATAACTAAAAAAAGCCTTGTGATTATCCTTAGTGTCCTGTGCAATTTTTCTCTCGAAGCTGGCCTTAGACAATTTTATGAGTGCCCGTAGTTTTTTGCTAATACTGATCAGTGATGCCTTCCCTTTTTGGGATTTTGCTCTATCATTTAGTAGCTTCCTCCTTCTATTGTATAGTTTGTTTATGGCTGGGGTCCACCAGACAGGACGTCTGCCTTTGGAGGATTGGGTCTTGGTTTTATTTGGGATCGCATGATCCATGCATTCCTGAAGGTGTTCATAGAATGCGTTTATAAAGGATTTTGCGGTCTGGGCCATGTTTTCCACAGGCCCAGGGGCTTTGAAGGATTCCACCTCGGTTTTGAGGAGTGTGAAATTTACTTTAGAGAAGTTTTTCACTGTGGTTTTCTGGGCAGGGGGTGGGGTCAGGATGTGAATATCTAGTGAGATTAGTTTATGGTCTGATCTTACCAGTGAGGGCTACACTTCTGGTCTGGAGCATAGAGTCCCCATGTTGGTGATGATCAGGTCCAGTATGTTTTCCCCTCTTGTGGGAGTGGTAACAAGTTGTTCCATAGCATTTGAGTTTATAAATTCTAGGAATCTTTGGGCTAGGGTGTTGGAGCTAGAGTAATGCTCCCAGTCTATGTTTGGGTAGTTGAAGTCACCCAATATAATGGTGTTTGGAGAGACCTTCATATTTTCCAATGTTCTCAGGAAGGCCGAGTGGGGTTCCTGGGTTTGGGAGGGTGGTCTGTAGCAGGCTATAAACTGGAAGGCAGTTTTACCCACTGTTAGTTGCATATGGATAGTCTCTGATGCTTCGTGCTTTGCCACCAACCTGGAGGTGTGAGTATCTTCGATGAATATCGATACTCCCCCTCCTTTTGTGGTTCTATCCAAGTTTTGGGGCCGAAAAGCATGGTATGAGGTATAACCTGGTAGTGCTGGGGTACTCTCGGGAGCCCTGAACCAGGGTCTCCACACACACATAAAACCTCACTGCAAAACCTAAAATTCTTTGGCAAAAATGAAAATAAAAAAGACAGTATCTATAAATTGTTTTTCTAATAATCGGCAATACCATATATAGTGCTATTGGTTGGAATCAGAAGTTCTAATCTAGTGCCTTCTACATGTTGATCTGTATAGTGCGCACACACACACACCCCCAAGTGCAGCTAGTGTGTCAGTCCCTCTCCCAGCCTAAACTGCTTTATACTCACGGCAGTTTGTTAAGCCGTTATGCATAGTATACTTGCAGGCAAATAAAGAGCCTAAAATTCAGGCAATTTGAATGCTATGTGTATAACTATTTCACCACTTTTACTGTGCTCCCAATACTAAACTGGCCCCATAGTAAGCAATTAAAATAGCTCTCTACTGATGCCTAACTTACAAGGTTTATTTGGGAACTTACTTACGATTCTGGGTCTCTGGAGTTTCTACCTGTTTCATTCTCTCTCGCTCTGCTCGGACTCATTTCGCTCCTCTACCCTTCATGCAAATTCCACCCACCCACACCCACTAAATCTAAATTTAAACCTAGCCACACCACACTTCTTTGTCTGTTAGCTCCACCCACTGCCTCTAAATTTATAGCTTTCCACTCCACACCCCTTCCTCTGTTAGCTCCACCCTCTTCACCCATACATACAACCAATCAATTTATTACTACAACTATCAGTCATTCATCCAATCACCTTACTACTCTATTTCCCGTCCCATACAGAAACTCTTCTATCCTCCTCTGACTGCCCACCAAGGCATTATTTCTAATTACCTCTCTCAAATCTTCCCATCTCCTAACTTTATAGCTACATAGTCTACTATTACTCATTATTTTCCCAACCTATTCTTTTCCTTCCAGTCTTTACTCTAAAATGATTCTCCTTACTCTCCTTGCACTAATGTTCTTCTCCCACTCTTCTGTTTCATCATATCTAGTACTTAATCCACCTATATTAAGCTCTCCTACAGACACTACCTTTTTCTCCAATAACACACATCACTACTCCCTAACCATCACCACTCAACTATTTCACATGGACTACAATTTCTTCTTTAAACCTAAAATGTTTTACACACATCTATACTTATTTAACATTAAGCACACTGACAATTTAACCAAACATAAATCCTACCTCTACTGCACATTCTTTAAATTTCTTCAGCTCTGTGGTGACATTCACCCTAACCCAGGTCCCAGCATCACACAATCCCCATCACTAACCGACACTCCAGCTACATGAAATAAGTTTACATTTATCTCCATTAATATACATAGTGTGTGCAATAAAGTCTCTGAATTGCATGTGTGAGTAACTGTACAATCCCGTGACATATTAGCAATCACTGAAACCTGGCTTAAACCACACATCAAAGATCCAAAAGTACTTCCACCTGGTTTTAATATGCTCAAGCTGAGCAACTCAAAAGAAAAGGAGGCGGTGTAGCAGTACTTATAGAAACTCTATCTCCATAACTCCTCACAACCAATCGGTACCCTCCTTTACAAAGCTGAACTTTTAATCACCGACCTCAACTTAAATAACAATAAAAGTCTCTGTATTATTGCTTTAAACATACCCTCGGGCAATAATCTATCAGCTATGGAAAGTATCTTGTCACTAGTGTCAACAAATATCTCTCTTGAAACTGTAATATTAAGTGATGTCAACACTGACTGGCAGAAACGTAATTCCCATTCTCCACCAATAGCATTAATCTCTATTGATTTCTCAACTAATTACTTACCCAACCTATACCAACTATCACACACAAATGGCTCAATTATTGATTAGATTTTGGTCTCCAATCCTAATAATTTCACGCATTCTAAAACACTACCAGATTCTATTAGTGATCTCCACCCTATCTGCACAACTAGACTTATCTCTCACTCACGCAAACATCATACCTACAAGACACTATGCATCTTAACCATTTTTGACCAGCATGCCTTTACAAATATTTTAAGTATTAATTGGTCTTTCCTTAAATACTTACCACAAGATGAAGCAATTGAACAGTTTAATTCTACATTCCTTAACACTTTGAACAGTTTAGCTTCCACCAGAAAGAAAAGAGTCAAAACCAACTATACTCCTTGTCTTTCTGTCTATACCAGGTCACTTATGCAAGAGAGAGATAAGACATGGAATAGCTACCTAAAACATAAGACACATAATAATTTATAGCATTTCAGGACACTATGTAACCTTGTAAAGAAACACGTAAACTTAGATAAAAAATAATTCTAAGAAAAGCCACAAGATCAGCACAAGTCCAATCCCAAAACTTTCTGGCACACTATCAAAAAAATATTACACCCTGGAAATGAATCCTCCCCTCAACCCTCCTGCGACAATGCCTCCGTCAACATAGCATCTCAATTTAATTCTTACTTCATTAATAGCATAGCATCTGTCATTCATCCGGTTAGGATATAACAGACAAGCAGTTGTGGGTTCAGTTGAAGGAGCTCTGTTACACGCAAGCACATCAGGAATGAGGCTTTGTAACTTAAACTTAAATAAACTTATAAACAGACTGACTACCACACTCATACATGTTAGCACTCTGGCTGTTCTCACAAAATAGCACTGCTGCCTGCACGTGCTCACTATTTATATGCACGTGCTTGCATCTGGAAATGCTTCTTAAAGGTACATATACGCACTGTGATCTACATCCTCCCTCTTTGAGAAATAGATCATATACAAATGACAATATTCAATGCCATGCAATTTACAGAAATCATCTATTGACATGCAGTTATACAGAACTACTTATTTGACTTGCGATCATACAAAATCAGACATATAAAACAATCATGTCCAGGTTGCTGTGTATTTTACAGTATGTCTAAATATATGACCTATTCATGTAACATAAAAGTCAGAATTGGATCAAGCAGTGGGGACTGTATTCAAGGAATATTCAGCTTTGGGAACAACTTGGACATCATCAGGAATGATAATGGATACTGAGACATGTTCTTCAGTATGAACATTGTCGGGGTTGCTGTGAGATCTAGCGTCTATATCATAGGTACGATGCTGTGATATCATTTCTGATACAGGAAGAAAATACCCTCAGATTCCACTAAGTAGGATCTCCGCTTGGCACATATACCTCACACTTGACCAATTGGATTAAAGCCTTTCGATGATTGCATCCTCACTGTCTCTTCATCTTTTAACAGACGAAGAAATCTGCTCATTTTATCATAGCTGTTCTTCTGAGAAGAATGCTTCTTAAAAAGTTAGGCTTTGATTGCTGTGTTGTTTTTAGCATTAGGCACCAACAAACTAGAATTGATAGGCAAGGTTCTTCTGGTTTGCCTAGATACAAGTCTCTGAGCCGGCGGGCACAGTAGGTTGTCACGTGGAATATTTCTGAGATTAAGTAAATTCAAGAAGATATAGGTATTGTCACACTTTGACCTCTCTAGTAATTGCTTTGCACTCTGTACTGCATGTTCAGCAAGGCCATTTGACTGTGGGTATTCCGGACTACTAGTAACATGGATAAAGTCCCACTCTTTTGCAAATTTCTGAAACAATTGACTGGTAAACTGAGTACCATTGTCAGAAATAAGTTTGTGTGAACTACCATGGCCTGAGAAATGACATTTCATCTTAGTAGTAACATGATTGGATGTTAGGTTAAGTAGTAAATTGATCTCAAACCAGTTAAAAAATTGAGAGTCTACCAACACTAAGTAATTCTGATTGCTCCACTCAAATATGACACTAGCTACTGTTGACCAAGATAGTTCAGGAATTTGGCTTAGATGAAGGAGCTCTTTTTGCAAATGTTGTTTAGTACTGTTGCATACTGAACAAGAAGAAAGCACTTTATCAATGTCTTTCAATAGAGAAGGCAAAATACTAGTCATCTCCCCCTTCTTTTGGTAGAATCCGAACTTGTGTGGCCATGATGCTAAATCTGAATGCATTCATGTTGTAAGGAAGTAGGCACAATAACTTTTGGATCTTTGAAAATGATAACATCTTCCATCAGCATCTCATCTCTGTATGGAAAATAAGGTTGTACTTCTGGTGGTACAAAGGATTGCTTTGATGGCCATCCAATATTAATGAAGTGCTTGAGTATTTGCAAAATTGGATCAGTGTTTGTATGATCTCTTAGCTCATCAAGTCACGTGGTAGAAAAATGATGTACTTTCATGACATCAAAGTCAACATTCTCTGCATCAAGCTGTTCCATGGTATTTCTGGGTGATCTGGATAAGGTATCAGCCAGATTGCCTTTGTATAGACCATTTCAAAATTACACTTTTACAATTCAAGCATCGTTGTAATCTTGCTAGAGCTGAATGCATAGGCTTCTTTAAAATAGTGACTAGAGGTTGATGGTCCATTTCTATCTGGATAGCTCAGTCATAAATATAATCATGGAACTTCAAACTTGGGAACACAAATCCCAAATGTTCCTTCACAATTTGAGCATACTGCATTTCAGTTTAGGTAAGAGTTCTAGATGCGTAGGCAACAGGTCTGGCCTCTTGAATAACTGAACCAAGACCAAACTTTGAAGCATCACAGGAAAGAACTGGTTTGTGGACATCACAGTACCTTAATGTAGATGGTTGGCAATTTGCTTTTAGAGATTATCAAATATTCTCTGTTGTTGTTCTAACCATAACTAGGCAACATCTTTGTGTGCCAGCTCTCTTAATGGTGCAGTGGATGGTGCAATGGTCCAGCGGTACCATTGTTGCCTCACAGCAAGAGGTTCTCCAGTTCGATTCTCGGCTGGGGTGTCTTCTGTGTGGAGTCTGCATGTCCTCACTGGATTTGTGTGGGTTTTCTCTAGGTGCTCTGGTTTCCTCCCATGTTATAAAGGCATGCATCTGGAGCATTTCTCCCCAGGCCTCCACTGAAAATTGGCTTCATTCCAAGTCGGACTTTCCTGATTAACAAATGTTAAATATTAATGTTAAACTATAAAACATATATATATAAAAAAATGGCGCTGATAACTTACTAAAGTCAGGGATAAATATGCCCAAATAGTAAACCATACCAAGAAAACATTGTCTGAAGCTGGCATCTCAGAAATGGCTGCTTGTTTAGAAGGGTCTGGTCATAAGCCTGTACTGGTAAATAAATGACCTATATAAGTAACTTTTGGTAGTCTGCATTTGCATTTCAGAGGATTGAGCTTTAAATTCATTTCACGTGCTTTGTCCGGAACTTTCTTGAGGTTTCTGTCATGCTCTGCTTCACCATTGCCTCCAACCAGTAAATAATGAACTTTTATAGCACACAGGTAGCCTGACAAAAATTTGCTCCATTGCATGCTGAAAGACTTTACTGGCAAAATATATTCCAAAAGGCATCCTGACGAATCTGTATCTAACAAATGGGGTACTGAATGTAGTCAGTAGTGCATTTTGAAATCACTGTACTTTGTGAAACCACTCCTTAGTGTAAGAAATACTTCCAAATGACTGTACTTTGTGAATAAACTGTACACAGCAGGAACAGCTACGAGTAGGAAACACTTTGAATTTAATGCACTTTTCAAATTAACTGTAAACAGCACATAAACTCTTCACAATGACTGTACTTTTGCGAAATGTCTGTACAGTGTAAAGAACACTTTGAAATGGTGGCACTCTGCGAATAAATGTACACAGCACAAGAAACTTTTTGAAATGGATATACTTTGACTGCACTTTGCAATATAACTTTACTTTATACCTAGCAAACTTTTTGAAATAATTGCACTGTAATAAAGCACACACTCTGCAGACACTTTGAACACTCTTGAGATACTTCAACCAACTCTAGTTATTCTTTGAATGGCTTCGGTAAATGCGAATTAGTACTTTGTGCCCAAACATGGTCTTTTACTAAAAAACATGCAGTTGCCTTGCTCTTTAAGCTTATTTTGCCCTTTTATTGTACTTGTTATTCCCATTTAATCTCTTTTTATGCTCAGTATACTTTTCTTGTGCCCATTTTACTTCAAATATGCTTGTTATGCAAAACAAAGGTAATTCTGAGCCCTGTATGAATATTTCTGCTAGCTTGATCAAATATCATGGTTTTGAAAATTTTGTTTAATTAATAATGTGTTTTGTGCCTTTCGTTTGATTAATAATACGTTTTCTGCTACTCATTTGATTAATAATGTGTTTTCTGCCTTACAAATTGTCTGTTTCATTTTCTGTGCCAAATAAATCATTTGTGCAAGTTTTGGTTACCTTAAATTCATCCCTGGCCTTTTTTGTTTGTCTGAGCTCCATTTCACTCAACCAGCTTAATCTGCCTTCACCTTCAACTCTGCACCTCATGTCTTGAAGAAGTTGTTCTCTCAATCCTGGTTCTGATACCATGTCACTCGTCTGGTCAGGATAAAACAGACGAGCGATTGTGGGTTCAGTTCAAGCAGATTTATTACACACAAACACCTTAGAAATGAAGCTTTGCAACTTAAACTTAAATACATTTATAAACAGACTGACATCCACGCTCATGCATGTTAACACTCTGGCTGTTCTCTCAAAATGGCACTGCTGCCTGCACATGCTCACTATTTATAAGCATGTACTTGCATCTGGAAATGCTTCTTAAAGGTACATACACACAGTCTGTTCTACAACGGCCATCATTAATATTTTCCCTTCATCCCCCTGTACTTTCTCTCAGCCTCCTATCACCTGTCTGTCCACATTTTCACTTCAACTAGTTCCCACTTCCTTTATTAAATCCCCTTCTGCAAACTGAAGACTTGTTCACCCTCTGCAGATAAGCTTCCCAATGATTTCCTAAGAATGGCAGCTGACTCAGTTGCTTACACTGTCTCCATAATCATTAATGGATCTATCAAGGAAGCTTATGTCCCCTCCTTGTAGAAAAAATTCTTTATCCTTCCTCCCCACAAAGGTAGCATCTCCACAGAAATGTCTAAATATACACCAATTGCTATTCTTTCACCACTATCAAAACATCTAGAGAAATGTATCCACAAACAATTTCTTCAATACCTACTTGACAATAATCTTCTTTACCCTACCCAGCACAGACCAGCCCACAGCACTATCACTGCACTACTATCCTTTACTGACACTGTCACTAAAGCTTGTGCCTCAGGAATCTTTGTCTCATTTGTATTCTTAGATCTATTAAAAGCCTTTAACACTGTCGCCCTCCCCAAACTTATATCCCAACTCTCTCTTCTTGGCTTAACTGAAACAACCCTAAAATGTTTCACCAGTTCCACAAAAAGAAATACACCCACTGGGTACAAAACTAGTAAGAAACAAAAGGAACCACATCCAAGGCTCTAGGCAGAAACTTTTAATCCAAATGCATCCAAATGTGGATGCATTTGGATTAAAAGTTTCTGCCTAGAGCCTTGGACGTGGTTCCTTTTGTTTCTTAATGTTTCACTAATTACCTCTCTAACAGATATCAGTGAATCAAATGGAACTCCACTTTTTCTCCTTATTTACCAGTTATCCCAGGGGTATTCCAAGGATCTATACTGATTCCACTCCTCTTCAACATTTTTATTAATCATCTTAATACCACCACTATAGAAGCAACCTTTATTCAATATGCTAATAACTCTATTTTAATTTGCTTTGCAAGCAATCTTACCCATCTTTAGAACTTAACTCAAGACGCATGCAGTTCCACTGAGTCTTGACTCCCCAACAACCATTTGCTATTTAATCCAAAAAAACTAAACTACCACTATATTTACCAAAACAATTAAGCCCAGATACTTCCAACTTTTTTAGTACTTCTCTTAACAATACTTTAATCAATATTGTTTCACACACTAAGCTATTAGATGTAACAATTAACCGCAATCTTAAGTTCGACCTGCATGTCAGGAACAACATAAAAAAACTAATCAAAAATTGGCCATGTAGTATAGGGCTAAGAAAATGATCTCCAACTCCACAAAAGTAACCCTTGACACCACTTATCTCTTACCCTCACTTCTATATGTTTCCCCTGTTCTAGCCAATCTTAACACTTCCCTCAAAGCAAAAAGTGCTATAATAAAATAGCCAAATTCATCACAGGGCAGGCCCACTACTCTCACCACTGCTCTGCTCTGCTCTCAGGTCCCTACCTTGGCTTGAACTACCCCACCTACTGACATTTAATCAACTAATGTTAACACATACAATACTGTACAACTCCTCCTTTTCACCAACTACCTCATCATTACGTCAATATTATATTCCATCTTGTGATCTTTGTTCTTCTCACAACTATCTACTATCTATTTACAAACTTCAAAGATCTAATGTTGTCAGTCTGTACTCTCACTGTAGCATTCCAGAATCAATCAGACTTACACCTCACTACTTTACTTTTAAGTCGATTCTGAAAGAACATCTATCCAATAATTGGATCTGTCCATGCTCCACACCAGCGTAGTACCCATTACTATTCCCATCTCGCTAATTCTACTGTACTTTTCTCTTGATCCAGCCTACAATCCCATCTTGCTCACCCTCCTTTCTAGTCTTTTCTTTGGTAATAACTATCAAATACTCATTCTTTCTATTCAAAATTTGAACTCTAACTTTTCTTTATCTTAGAAACTGTGACTGTAATTTACTGCTAAATTTTCTCTAGCTACAGTCTGTATATAATTACTTATTTGTGATATATTATTGCAAAACATATTTATTTGGAATTTTCAAGTATCATGTATATAGTGTGTTCAAACTCTATTGCTTCTTTTGTTGTTTCCACAAATTGTAGTCCTGTGATACTGGCCTAGTCTTCACTTGATTTATCTATATAGAGCGTCCTAACCATATTGCTTATTTTTTACTGTATCCACAAATTGTACTTCTGTGATATTGTCTTTATCTTTGTAAATAATGTCAGTTTGTAATTTGCTTAATACGTTCGCTGGAGCTTTTCTCCCCAGGCCTCATCTGAAAATGGGCACATACCCAGTCGGACTTTCCCAGTAAACAAATGTCAAATAAATAAATAAATAAAATATATAAATATTGAAAATGGCAAGAGATGTAAGAGGTTAGCAGGGCATTGCTCAAAATTATATGTATTACAATGTGAAAGACAGGTATTGTTTACAGAACATTTACAAATTAATTTTTTTATAGGAGTTGGTTAGAGTGGTGGGTTGATTACAAAATAAAATACAAACTATATATCTTCATACAGAAAGTTTCTAGCATAAGAGTAAAGAAGAAATGTACAAGGAAGACTGTCAGAAGTTAGAGGAAGCATTAAGAAGTAATAATAAGACAATGGTGCAACAATGATATAGCAAAGAGCAATATATAGAGTGAAGCAAATATAAGAGATAGGTTATTAAGTCAATACTATGTTGTTGAATGCAAAAAGGAAGAGATGAATCTTTTTATTAAGTAGGCAAATAAAGTATAATAAAAGTATACTAATAGAGGTACAGAATGCGAAAGGTGTAGATGCTTTTTGTTGTTTTTGAAGCAATGTATGCAAATAAACAGATTATACAGGATGTAGAATAGGGAGACAATGGCTTTATTTGTTAGTTTCATATAATAAGTAGGAGAGGTCTAAAGATTATGAAATGTACAGATAGATTCTGGCTAACTTTCGTATCACCGATTCACTCACAGCAGCAGTTAAGTTTCTTTTACAGATTACAACAAGCAGAAGAGCCATGCTAACAAATGAGAGATGAGGAGCTGCCCACATGGAGGGATGGGGGTTTCAAGCATGGAATGACTGGCATAATTACTCTGATTGTATTTCCTTTATGAGAAAAGTATTGCTTTTTCCAATACCGTAAATGTTTACCCACCCCCCCCCAAAAAAAAAGTACACAGGAATATTGGCATGGACCTGAGTCCATTTGATAGAGATGTAATGGTGCATCCCCTAAATCTTTCCTTTTCCATAGATTAGTACTAGGCTAACTGCCCTTGCGAGTCATTTTAAGCCTAGCCAGTTATCCCTTGAGAGACTCAAACTCTGCAACTTGCATTTGCAAGGCAAACACCTTAACCATTAGGCCACTCTCCTAACCTTTTCAGCACTAAGGTCATTTGCATAAAGGGTTGTTTTATTTTCATTCTATACTAAAGAATTAATAAAATCAAAAATCATGCACTTACCATAACAATACACCTAGAGGAATGGTGCCATCCTGCTTAACTTTTAGCATGCAGGAGTTAGGCCCACTCGACACTCCATATTTTCCCATGCTACTTTGTACATCCCCCTTACCCCATAATGTACCATGCTAGGCTCCACCTCTAGATCTAAGGTAGCAGTGTCATTATACAGGATGGCACTGCTCCTCAGATGTGTCATTATGGTAACTGTATAACTTTCGTATCTGACCACAGTGGGACTGGCTGCTGTAGCACCCAGTATGGAGTCCAAAGCTCTTCCACTTGGTGTGACATAAGTTTAGATGCCCTCAATAACAGTGAGTCCAAAAGCAGATCAGATCTAAGTTATAGTGTTTCATAAAGTCATCCAATGATGGCGAAGTAGACATTGCACAAATGTCATCAACAGCATAATTTTTAAAGAAACCAGTGGAAGTAGCCATAGATCTATCACAGTGAGTCTTAGAAAGGATAGGCAAAGGGTTAGCATGTCAAACATAACCACATGTAACTCAGACAGCCATTCAGCAAAGTTACCTTCAGATTCCTTCTTTCTCAAAGATTTGTGAACAAAGGAAGCAAACAATTGTGAATGTTTCCAAAAGGGCTTTGTCTTGAGTCTATGTAGTACTTTAGGTGGCAATGAATGTTCAGGTAGTAAAACTTCCATAGTTAGACTTACATGAAAAGAAAATAAGTAGATGAATATTCTGGTCAGAAGTGTAGCTGGCTCAGCCAGTGCCCTGTGCTAGTATGATGGACCAGTGCTCCACCCCCTCAGCCCTTCAACTGAAGTGCAATAAAAAAAAACTACAAATGTACCAGACAGTTGCTACAGTTTATACCCTGCCTGCGCAGAGCATTATGGCACTCCTGTTTTTCTCAAAAAAAAAAAAAATTTTTCATAAATTATAGCAAACTGCTTCCTGCAAATGTAGCAAATAGTTGCTACAGTTTATGCTATGCCTATATAGAGTGCTACATCACTCAGGTTTTAGTTAAGAAAAAAACATTTTTTTTTTTTACTTTTAAACTGTAGCAAGCTATTTGCTACAATGTAGCAAGCAGTTACTACAGTTTATACAACACACAGGGTACTACAGTGCTCAGATTTTACCATAAATGCAATACTGACTTTTAAAATCTCATTTTGCATTAAAAAAGAGAGATTGGGATTGGCTGGTCATTGCACCCCCAGTATTTTGCACCCTTGCCCAGCCCTAGCTCTTCTACTGATTCTGGTTTAATTTAGTTTTGCTACATATGACACAAAAGGACTTGTACTGAATGATACTCTGTCTATAATGTAGTAAATATAGAGGATCTAATGAAAGTGCATAAAGCTCAGAAATTCTCCTACCTGAAATAACCATCAAGAAAAGTATCTTTCAACACAGAACATTTAAATTCCTTATAGCAAGTGGCTTGAAGGGAGCTTGTGTAAACATTTCTAAGGCAAATTTCAAGACACACTGAGGTCATTCGCTCATGTAAGAAAAACTTCAATAGAACATTTCCTTTAAAAGTCTTTAGAGACTCTTAAAGATGTTATAGATAAGCCATCTTGACCTTGGTGAAAATTAGAAATGCAAAAGGTAAGAATATTAATTGTTGAATAATTGGAGAATAACTTAAACCCTAGTCAAATATACAACATAAATACTCCAGTTTTATGGGACTATAGGCAGAAAAGGGATTTAAGGCCTTTCAGACCATCCCAAAAAAGTGTACCCATCTATCGCTATACATCTTTCTGGTACTCAGCTTCTGAGATGAAGAGAATATAGTTAGAACTCTCCCTGAATGGATGGATTACTGACAACTACTGGAAGTGGAAAAGCAAAGCACTGAGTCACAGGGAACACAAGTCTGAGCTGATGGATGAGACAGATGGCTCGTATTAGGTCTCAGCATAAGGGACGTCTCCTACACATGAAGAATAAGAAAATGAAGATGATGATGATGAAGACAGAATCAGATCTGCTTCAACTTGAAAGGAGCTATAGGAAATACTTTGGATTGCAGAAGCTTCACCTTCTGGATGAATTTTGTCATTAGAGGAAAAGAAAGATAAGTGTGGAGGAGACCAGTTTGCCATCTGTGGGCTATAAAATCCACAGAAGATCATCCAGGTAATGGACTGAAGGAAAAGAACTCCCTAGGTAGGTATTAGAATGCATTTTGGAAAGGTTTCTCCCTTTTCACGAAAGATTTTCATGACACTGAGGAGACAGAAACCACTTGTGAGGTAACAACAGATACACGGTCAGGATGTATAACAAATATTCGAACCTTCCAGGATACGGTTTTGAACCAAAACCAGTTGGTGTGCATGGCCATTGTCATACTTTTGTTATTTCCTGGCATGCAGGTGATGCAGGTGATAGGATAGACTTGCACTTTGCTTGCTAATATGCCACAAAAATACCCCGCTGTCCATCTGTGTGGGCTGTATTTTTCTAATAGTAGGGAATCATGGAGATCTTGACGTGCTTAGACGGACAGCTCCCATGTCTAATATCAGAATTCTGAATTCTGCTGATGAGCTGATATTCTGAACTGTTTGTCCATTGTTATTATGATTACCCTAGAACTGAAATTTCCATGGCAACTAGCATCACAGAAAGGGAAGATAAAACTGATTGTTTAAAGATATTTGTGGCATATAGCCACCATAACAGATGTAATTTGCAGGTCCAAGCTATTTAGCTATTTGCACCTTCAGACCTATATTCTATGACCATTAGATCTGAAAGTCCACTGAAAACAATTACTTTAAATTATTGTGTGAGGTGTCATGGGAATGGCTGCTGCCATAAGATTTGGCACCTCAAAACAATGGTAAGCAATTGTTATTGAAGACTGTAAAAGAATGGAAACCTTAGAATGAAGCATCTGAGCTTTCTGTGAGAAGGGATAACTGAGTATCCGGGTTGTAAAGTATGACTGTTAGGCGCTGTGAGATCAACATCTGTCACTTGGCTACATTCAAGGTTATCTCCAGGTACTAGAAAACAATCAGAGACTCCCTCACCAGCAATGTGTGCTGTTTAAGGAGCAGTGAATGATAAATTATCCAGGTATGGAAACATTTTTGCCTACCTGTAGATGCCAGTGCACCACTACAATAGATATGCTTTTT
Organism: Protopterus annectens; assembly: GCF_019279795.1. NCBI lineage: Eukaryota > Metazoa > Chordata > Ceratodontiformes > Protopteridae > Protopterus > Protopterus annectens. Next base: position 218,977,676 of record NC_056735.1, read on the forward strand.
TGTAACCACCTTTGGAGCTGAGGTGAACAAAATGGAAGTGGACAGAATTGGTGGCAAACTAATTCTAAACCAGAAGTGTGTATATACCTATTGGCTCACTTGTTAATTTTCATGCAAATATAGGCATCCTGGAGTTCCAAAGAGGAATTCCAGTCACCTTTTGGAAGACAAGGAAGGAAGAATTGTTTGAAATAAATAAATATGAAAAATGTTTTTGTGAATGAATGAATTTAAGTTGCTTAACTCAAAAATGAACCTGAGGTCCTTCATCCCTTTTGGCACCAGTAGTAGCCTGTAATAGTATGCAGACCTTCTCTGATCTGGTGGGACTTTCTAAATGGCTCTGTTTTTTATAAGAGGTTTAAAACCTATTTTCTTACCACTTTTCTTTGATAGAGTGGATTGTCTAACCTGGGAGGCATGGGGAGGTATGGGGCACAGGAATTAATAGAAAATAAATCCTATTACCCTTGGATATTTCTGCCTCCTGCCACCTATCCATGGTTATAGTCTCCCATGCTGATAGGTACAGGAACAAGCAACCACTGACTACTTCCAGAGCAGAGCAGTCAAACAAGGTCTCAGGGATTTTGACTCCCTTCTTTAAGAGGATTATTATTGAACATGGATTGCTAAGACCCTCAGCCAGAGTTGTATAAACTGTCATAGGAGTGGAAGCCCTTTGTGTAAATTGCCATAGGTGTAGAAGCCCTCTCTATGGTTTTGCTTATTTTGTTGTTGTCCATGCCAATGCCACATCCATTATCAGCTCTTCTAGATTCTGGAAATAGTTCTTCAAAGATTAAAAAAATGTACCTCCTACTGCTGGTGGAATTTTACCCTCTTGTTTCATCTTCTCCACTTTTAGCTTAAATATTGGGTTATATATCTCTGGACCATAAAGTGAATATTCAAAAATGTTATTTTGGCACCCTTGGCAAATTTATTCTGTCTGACCCAGGCTTGTCAGTGAACAAAGATGCCAAATGCTGTTTGTAGCTGAACCTTCCACTGCATTTAAAGTCACTCTCACAGTAAGGTTTGCCATAAAATAGACAGTTGTGAATAGGGACTTTAATTTTTATTTAATCTGTTTAGCAACTTACTGATAGTTTTGGAGATCTCACTGGATATTTGACTATATGGCCCAGAGAGCTAAGTGCCCTCAAGAATAATACCAAGAGTACATAGACACTAATTTAAGATGTCATTGTCTCTGGACTCCTTGTAGAGAGGTGCACTTCAGAGATCTGTGATCAGGATTCTTTTTATTTTATTTATTTTATTTTCCATTTATTTACTGGGTTAGTCCAACTGAACACAAGGTGACCAATTTCATCAGAGGACTGGGGAGAAAAACTCTAGATATATAATAAAAATTATAAAAAAATAATAAAAATAATAAAAAATTCTATAAACATAGCTATTCTGTACAAAGAGCATAGAACATATAAAAGGAGTAAAATCAGAGTTTTACAAATGATGCAGCATACATTGATTAGAATATTAAGAAACAATTAAACAAGATATTATACAAGAAATATACAATTGCTTGAACATAAATTCAAAAATAAGTTTCCATAGACAAACAGGGTCAAAAACTAGAAATTGTAACTATAAAGGTGGCCTAAACACCTGGTTCACAGTACTATGCACTAAGTGAAACTACACAGTACACCTGTGATCTAGGGATGTTGAAAGTCAGGAACAGGTGAAATTAGTCTGGTTCTGTACAGGAACATATCCAAGTTTTGAATAGGAGATCTCTTAGTAGGGATTTGAAAGTATGTTTATTATTTAGACATCTAATGTCAGGGGGTAGAAACTTCTAAGGTCTATATTAAATCAGCCAATGCTTAAAAAAGCGAACGTTGATTTATTAACCCCATGTAAGTAAAAGTTTACGATCCCAAACACTTGGAACAGCAATTTCTTTTCCCAGAGAAAAAAATCGCTGTTCCACAAAAAAATAGATAAAAATAAAAACATCAAAACATTACATAAAGTAGGAAGATTTGCCCCCCCCCGATGAACCCCCCTACTTAAATGTACCAACTCCGAGATTGCACTACAGTGATGAAAATGCAAAGTAATGAGGCGGCCAAGCGATTTCTTTCCCAGGGAAAGAAATCGCTTATATGCTGTTTTGCTATTTTGCTGTTGCATGCTTTCAAGTTCTATCAAAAGACATTCAAAGGATTCCATCTTCGATCATATAATAGGAACCCAAATTCTAGGCCTTAGCAACTGCATAGGAATAAACAGATTGGCCTGAGCTATGTAAGCAATTGGTAACAGTCAGTAGGGTGGTATTCGAAGATCTTAGTTGATGCGTAGTATTTTGGAAGGCGAGAAGACCAGAGAGGGCAGGTATTTTATTTGGTTGGTATAGCAGTTGATGGGTCAGGAGAAGTTTATTGTATTTTAGTAGGTTAGGGAGTTCTAACCATCCTAGTTGTCTTAGGGATAGGCAATGTTGAGATCGAAACGTAGCACTGGTTGCAAATTTTAAGAATATATGGTAGCAAGTAGATAAGTTTCAGAAGGCCAGATTTGTTTAGGTTAGTTAAAACTGGGAAAGCATATAGTAAGGTGGAGAGCAGATGGATATGAGAAATTGTGATTCTGGATTCCTGTGTGAGGAAGCTCTTGCAGCGGTAGAGTGAACCTAGTTTTTTTATGAACTTTCACAATTGATAGTGCTATATGTTTGTCGACTTTTAGGTTTTGGTCAATACTTACACCTATTAGCTTGGCTTGAGTTACTGGTGTGATAAGGGTATTGTTGGAGGATGTTATTGAGAATGGCAAGGTAGGGGTGAAAGTTTTGGATGGGTGGAAGATTATGAGTTGGGTCTAAGATGGGTTTAGTATGAGTTGGGAGGAATTTAGCCATTTTTTCTACAGTAGTGAAGGCTTCCTGAGTTCTATCTTGGGGTAATTGTAGAGAGGGGGCTGAGCAAATAAAGGTGGTGTCATCCACATACTGTACTATATTAGTTTGTTGGAATAACTATCAATACCAAAGCACCAGGAGTCTCATACTAGAAATTCCAGTCTCTGGAGGATACATTACCCTATCAACTTTCATTTGGAATCAGGGCCATTACATCTGGAAATGTGCAATCTGCCTCAGTGGCTACTGTTATTGTATCAGAAATTGGCCTGACCATGTACAAAGTTTGGTGGAAAGATATAAAGGCATTCTGAAGCATACAATGCAGAGAAGACTTGCGGTCAGAAGCCAAATCCTTCTGCCTCTTTACTTCCAGAATGTCTCCCAACTTGGAGTTGCCAGAGGGGGTGTTTGGGGAATCACTGTGATCCTCATTATTGTCCACAACAATATTTGGAGACTGGAGTGAGGAGTCCAAATGCTTCCTCTTCTACATGGTCTTCCTAAACTCTGTAGGTAAAGGTGACCTAAGAAGAAAAATGGAGGAAGGAAACTGCTGCAATACGTGGGTCGTACCATACTATGTGGGAAGCCTTGATGCTGGCCAACCAGCAAAACATGACCCATGGCTGCTTACAAGGGCAACCACCCAAATAAGTAGAAGACAAAACCAACAAAGCTTCAAAATGGCACCTTAATCAATGGACTTAAACATTCATACTGCTAACAAAGCAGCCACATACAAAACGGAGTTCCATAGGTGTGAAAGGTCAAGATTAAGAGAATTTACTTCACAGCAAATAAAATACTAGAACGGCAAATGAATACTGAACAGCACTGGACTAACATCTGAAAACTAGTCTTAATAAATAAAAGCAGTAAAATAAAAACAAACAACAGTTTTCTCTCTTTTTTAATATCTAGAAAGGCTGATGTGATGAGATGTGCCCAGGCTTGAAATGGAAAACAATTTCCTGTTAGGAACATTTTACTATAAAATATGACTGACTATAAGAAGCACTGAAACTAAACAAATTTCTAGAAAACAAATTATTTTACAACTTGCAATACACCAAAGGGAAAAAAACTGATAGCAGCCTGAGGCTGTTAAGGAAACTGAACAGTACTCAGCATAGTCATGTCAAGACTCTATGGAGACTGCTGGAAGGCAGGATGTGAAATGTGCTTGAAGGACAGACTAAAATTGCTGTTTCCTGCTATCAAGCAAATACCATTCTGATATTCCTTAGATGAAAAAATGACTACAGCTCTGACATTCAAGTCTATAGTTTTGTCAAAATTGGTCAGTTTGTAAAATGTGTGATGAATTAGTTAAGTGACATGAATGTTGGGGTATTTGATGTTTTATGTTAATGTTTGGTAAGTGATCTGCATATACTGAATGGATACATGAAAGTATATTGCAAAGGACATTTCTAAATGCTAACAATATACATTTCTCCTATTCCCTCTATTTCCATCTGTGCCCATACCATGCCTGTTTTTCTTCTTCAGTAAGACTTTTATTAACAAAACAGGAAACAGAATGACAGGAGTATGCTATAATATACTGGTCACACAGGAAGTGCACTTTAGGAGAACAAAGTACAAATGAGTACTAACCATGAATGATACTAGGTCATCAGTACTGCATATAAGGTTGATACATAGTCAAAAACAAATTGATCCAATATAGTAACATATACTAAAAATATTACAGGTGTACCTGAAATGCTGAATAAAATAATGTGTAAAAATAGCCTTCTTCATGGCACAGAAGTGGCATTCTGACTTCAGCTATACTGACCTTGGTTTGATTAATAAGCCATGGCACTAGAAAAACAGCCAGGAGGTTGGCAGCAAGCTTCTGTCAGCTTACCTGTCTTTGGGGGGAGGTGGTTCTGTCTGATGCATGACTGATACATGATGGTGGCCATGTGGCTTTACAAGCATAAAATGGGCTAGATATACTATTTTGTTTTTTTTATTCTAGTAAAGTTCCTTTATTTGTCTTTAAGTTCTTGTGACTGGTATTTCTTTATTTATTAAAAGTTTATTTATCCATCCATCCATCCATCCATCCATCCATCCATCCATCCATCCACAGCCTCTTTTCCCATTTTTAGTACATGAGGCCAGGATGCCACTGTAATAGTGACAATCATGTAGAACCAAGGTTTGCACCATCAGGGGGCTATCCCTGCCATGGTTATTCTTTCATACCACTCACTGACATGCACACTCACAGTTATGGCCAATTTAGAGTACCCAGTCCACCTACTGCATGTCTTTGGAATGTGGGAGGAAACTAAATCACCAAGGAAATGCACTGTTAATGATATACCAGGAATGGAAATATTATTTACACTGTTGGTTAGTAAGCTGTAGGGCACATACCTGTAAACCTCCTTCATCCAGCTACCAGTGAAGGAGATATTAATTGGTATATTTCATACATGACTTAATTAATTTCAGAGTAGATATTAAAATGGAAGTCTTTGACTGTCCTCAGAGTGGTGGCAGTAGTATCAGGTCAGGAAGAAAACTGAGGAGAATTGGAGAATTCTGCTTACCTTCCCAGGAAAATGCGTGTTTATGTTTTAAAATAATGCTTTGTGGTAATTACCATGGATAAATGAGCCCTGGAAGGCATACTTTCACTGAGTGAGTAGTGAAAGACCCAGCTCTGTAAGCTGTCTGCATGCAGTCCAGTCTACGTGCAGAGGCTGGTAGCCCATAAGCAGGACAGTAGTGCATACACACTTTATGCTGTTGGAGGCAGGCTGTACTTTGTAAACTAGCCATTACATTGTATTGTCTTGCTTTTACTTCACCATTTGAAAATGGTGGTGCCAATCATCCTTCATATTTAAGTGGCAGTGGTTACAGCTCACCTTCAAATCTGGCAACAGGTGATACATCGCCTTCACAGACTGGCTTCATTTTATTGGGCTAGGACCATTATTAGGAGGAATCTGATGAGAAAAGCTGTTACAGTTACAGTAGTGAGGATAGACAGACTAATGACTATAGAGACACATACATAACAAACTGTATTATAGCACATGTTTTCTTTGCAATATCAAATAAATTACACAGGGCAACACACCATTTAGGTCAATAGTTATACAATAGACTACATTAAATGTAATAATCCTTGTTACAATATTCCTTCTGCTTTAGTTCAGGCATTTGTTATGTATGACAAGGCATACTTCTACATCCAGAATGTTACAGTGGCATGGAGGTCAGCATTGCTACAAAACAACACTTGGTTCTCCATTTCATTTCTTTGTTAAGGTATCTTCAGTGTGGAATCTGCACATCCTCTCTGTGCCTGTATATATTTTCACTGCAAGCTCTGTTTTTTTTTTTTTGCACATCCATTGACATGCCTTAGATGAGCTTGTGATCCTCCAAATGTCCAGACTGTGTCCAGTGATGAGTGTATGTGTGCATCCTACAGCAGACCTGTGTCCTGTCCACAACTAGTATCCTTCCTCATGCCACTTGAGTGCCATTCAGGGCTCCAGGTCTTCAATTAACCTGAGGCACATAAATAAGGTAATCAAAGAATGAAATAGGAAATATATATACTGCACTTACATAGGTGAAAGTATTTATTATTGGCATAGTGAATGACATGCAAAAGGTATACGTGCTTTTTTGTTTATTTCTGACCACAGTTCTCATCCAAACTAGAAGTATATTTAAAAGTCATAGAACTGTTGGTGGTCAGCAGGATGATTAATGTGTTTATTTCACAGACACAAAACACAGGGTTTGATTCCTCCTTTGGTTGCACCCTGGGCATTGTTTAGACAAATAATAGTCTGTAAACTAATTATGTAATATTTCCTATGAACCTATTTGTTAATCAAGCCTCCCTGCACAATGCAATGATAAGAAAATACACACATATATACATAATACTGTAGAAAAGATTGCAGTTTAAGGGCAAGCCATTGTTTTGCCCTGCCAGCAAACGTGCACTCTGGTGTTTTCCACCAGACCTACTATGTAACATTTTATTCTGAATTAAATGGAAAGCAGTACTATACACACTTCTACACACTTTTAGAGAAACATAAATGTATATAACACCGTTTTATATTCTTTATTTTCCGTAACTGAAAATGTTAAAATCACTGTTACTTAATCTAGCTTTGTGATGCAGTTACTCAATGAAGCACAGTATGAGCTACTTTTTGGCAAACTGCCTGATATCAGGACAGTTGTTCTACTGAGAATGTCAGTGGTGTTCATTATAAAGAAAAGACAAACAGGTCCTTGGAAAGTAAATAGCAATACAGACACTAAGGCATATATGCTAAGGCAGGTAGGGAGGGGTATAAAGACGTGATCATGTATGTGAAAGGTCACTTATTTATAAACCAGGCAACCACTCTTTGAGTACAATAGAAATAAAAATGAAGCAACAGAGCAGACCCAATTTTTTTTTCAGCTCTACTTCCAAATTCAAACCTGTGGTTTTGTTGCAGTATAGAGTTGGTATGACTTTTTTCTCAAACTTAAATCTGCAAATGCATTAGTATTTTAACAGATTTACATTTACTGTTTCCACAGAACACTGCGCAGTAGCTCCCAAATGTGCTGATAATAAAATTCTGATTACACTATTGTTTTCTCAGATGGTAACAGCCTGCAGTGAAATGATTCAGTAAACTAAGAAAAGCATCTGAATAAATACTGTAAGATATAAAAAAGAACATTTATAGCAAAGAGTCAACATTTGGTTTCCAAAATGAAACTTTAGTTTAAAGGATGGTTCTAAAGGTCAGTGCTGTTTCCTCAAAATCTACAGGGATACTATTGTAATGTATACTCTAGCAAGAAACTCATTCTGTTAAATTTTATACTGCAGATGGCTAAATTGAACTGTTATCCTGTATAATTTATTCAGAAATAATGCTTGAATGTGTTGTTTAATAAAATGCATGTAGCAAAGATTGAATTGGGAAATAATACATAATTAGCATCGGGACTTTGAAAGCAACAATTACATGCCAGCTACTGAACTGAAGGGAGAACATATGCAACTAATAATATTTTTATTTTCCATGAGGTTGTAATATCCCTGCATCATCTTAAAGTGTTATCTATATTTTATAATCGTTTCTACATTAAATGGCATTCTAGGGGAAGCCATATTGAAATGCCTTTCTTTTTTATTCAATGTTTCATCTTCCCAAAGTGCGTTCTGCTTCTCCACAATATGACAATCTCTTTCATTTTCTCTATCCACTGCCTTAGAGTGTCAGAAACATGGCACTACCATTTTGTAGACCAGCTATTAGTTACAAGCTTCTAAACATACAGTTGCATAACTTTTTTGCAAGAAACAATTGTTTTATTTGCCATTACTGATGCACTTGTTTACTGCCTCAGTGTCTCATATAGTTTTTACATTCCCTTCCTTTCATGCTTTTATTGACGTTTTACCTTTAAATGACAACTCAGAAGGGAAAGCTTGTAGCATTGTACAAAATGTTCCAGTACGTGACATGCCCCAACAAATCCCCTAAAGTGAATAACACAGTTCCATAGAACTCCAACATGATGTGCAGTGAGATTGTAGAATCAGTTACAGACTGGAATAACACTTCCTTTTATGCAGCACTTTTAGAAGTTGGAATAAAGGAAGGGAAAGCTTTCTGTGATGACTAAAACTTGAGATAAACATATGAATGTCCTTTAATAGCATGACATAGCCAGACTAAAATACAATTTGGGAGAAAAATAACCCAGGAACATCTTTTTGTTGATTTTTTTGCTCTGCCTCCTAGAAGATTTCCCAAATAAGCATCTACTTTGAACTCACCTGCCCCAAACTGCCACCATCATTGGCTTACAGCGACAATGGCATAATCATCAGGAACACTTTCATGATAAGAATCTCCCAAGTTGTTCCTTCTTGCCATAGGACCACTACACTTCTTCCCAAAAGTTACCTGTAATAGCTACTACAGCACTTCTGCCCAGGTGTCATGCAGCACAGGCCACAAATTTAGTGTTCAGTCCAGACCAGTCTTCATATCATTCATCCTTACCACCTAGAATAACCACCATCTTTTTCCTAAGATGTATTGACACCACAAATGCTGTCACCCCAACATCAAGGTTTCTGGCTCATGCATACATACTGCTTATAGTTCGAGTTATATAAGTAATATACTAGGTATGTTTGCTTACTGCGGTGGTGGTGCTGCGGTAGCATTGTCGCCTCACAGTAAGACGTTGTCCTGTTCGATTCTCAGCTAGAGCATCTTCTGTGTGGAGACATGCATGAATGGGCGTACCTTCATTGAAGGTTGTGCATCAGAGCTGGCAACTCGGCACGTAAAAATCTACTGCCAATCATTAGAGGCCAGAGTTCCACTGTGGCGACCCCTAACCAGGAAAAGCCGAAAGACACAACAACTAGGTATGTTTGCTTAACTTTTTCTTTTTGTGGCTGGAAGGACTGACCATATGACCGACAATCTGTACCATGGTCATGCTGAAAATGGTGTTTCTATCCTGGTAAAAGAAAGCAACAATGCCAGTAAAACTACCAGTCCACAAAAGTTAATTTTTATGACAGAAACCATACATTAAAAAGCACTTTCAAACACTATGGCAACCTCATAAAGGAAACTAAACACAATTCCTCCACAGAAAATATTTTATCAGTTAGTTAATACTACTTTTTAACTGACATAAATGAGTGCTCCATTTAAGACTATGTTACAGTCTCAAAACAGTCCATTAAAACACAACATTCCTAGCTTTAAATAAATTTCCCGAAGCAGATAGTAATAAAAAATCAGTGAAAAAAATAAGAAAATGGAATTTGTTTTCCTCAAAGGGAACGCATCTGCCCAGCTAAGGAAAGCAGATGCTGACTGTTGATCCTCGCAAAGCATACAGGAACATACTGTTCAGCGGCAGTAAAGCCCTGAAAGGCTTTGCACCCAAACTGGTATTTTTTTTCAAACATCTTTATTAAATTTGCAAAAATGACAAAGGCAATCTTATATTTATATAAATGAAAAACATACAAAATTATATCACTTTAGTTGCAAACAGTTTACATCACAGGCACCATTGAAACAACTGTAGTTGTAAACATACTACAGCACTTATAAATCATCCAGTCATTGTTAGTTAAGCATTATATAGCTCATTCAAATCCTGCCTCTTAAACCTCATTCCTGCTCTGCATATATTGTTCCCACAATTCCCATGTTTTCCTATGTTTTTTGCTCCTTGCCTTTTCTATAGATCCCAATTCCAGTTGTTTTATCTTTGGTACTGTATTTACTATTTCTAGTAAAGTTGGTGGTCTAGACTTTGATTTCCATTTTCTAGTAATTGCTTTTTTGACAGCCACCATAATTAGACTCACCAAGGATTTACTATGTCTAGGCAATTCTGATTCTGTAGCATAACTCAAAAAAATCATCTCCCCAGTCAGTCCAATCTGCTCACCCAGCATCTCCAACAGGGTAGGCAGCAGGGAATCCCAAAAGTCTGCCAGCTCATCACACCTCCAAAAAATATATTCACAGCTACCGCTTTCTTATTCAGGGGAGCGCAAGCTGCTTGACAGGTGTGGTGTGTGGAAGGAGACCTGAAGCTTTGGAAGCTGGCCAGCTAATATATCCTTGGCAGGATATAACCCATATAGCTAAGGCTACTGCAGCAGTGATGAATATGAAGAACATCATTCAAGTGGTCAGACTTCTGATAAAGTATGATGGGAGAGATTGTGTTAAAGCTATCAATAGAAAAATGGACAATTTAATGATATGTTTCTTGTTTAAGAAAAAAAGCAGGAATTGAATAATTTATGTAATATTGCTTAGGTTATACAATATATAGCAATATATGTGAAATATAATGTTTGTTATGCAAATATAGTTTGATTACTTTTATATGAGTGTAAATTTGCCTATGTCATAAGTGATAATTCAATAAAGGTGTTTAAAACAGCAAGAAGAATAATTTTGCAAGAGCTGGAATTCTAAGTGACGTGCGAGTTGTGTGAAGCTGAAAAGTTGATGGATATTAAGTATGTTTTAAAATTAAGAAAAAGAATATAAAGAACTGGTCATAAAAAAAAAAAAGAAAAACTGACAGGGATTCCAGTGAAGGGGATAAAAATTAAATGAGCCCATCACACAGCATGGCAACTACAGTTAGAGAACAGATGGAGGCTGAGACCAGTAATTGTTTGTCTACAGACTTTTGAAGTGAAGAAGTAACTACTGAAGAATGTATGGTAGCTGGGGAAAACTGTAAATGTTAGTGATGGAACAATGTGTGTAGAGCATGATTACACTTTCAAATCATGGATCTTGTGTAATGCCATGTGTCCACTAATACAGGGAGGGAGGACTCGTACTGTGGTTACTATACCCAGCTACTCTACAGATTTACACACATGTAGTCACTAGATCCTTCACCAGACCAGATGAAGCTTTGGATTTTATTAAAAATAAATCAATTTAAGAGAAGTTAAGGACCTAACAACTTAAGAGACTGTTGCAGGCAGAGTCTATGGAAAATAAATTGGTTATTTCCTCCTTTTTTGGAAGAAACAGAAATTAACTGAAAAGTACAGTTAATGAAAAGAAAATAGTTGAAAAGTGATTTTAACATCTAAGAACAGTAAGAAAACCTTGTAGTTATGGGCAGATTTCACTGAAAACTTACACAGGGTATAAAATTAGAAATAATACATAAGTAACCCTTGTTGTGTATTTTGTGAGTAAACACTATGCCTGAGCAGAAGTATTGTAAGGTATTTTGATGTTAATCTTTGTATATCCAACTGATAACAATTTTTAAAAATGTTATTGAGAGGATAAATTCAGAAATAATGAAGTATAGTTTTAATTTAAAATTTGAAACAGTGTAAGCATTACCCCTGATTATTAACATTTTAAGGTGCTTAAATATTAACTGTTATATAGTTAACTCTTTTTGGTGGTTGGTCAAACTGTCGCTTCATTTATTTCAGCATTCATAGTAAATATTTGGAAAAGAAAAGGAGAAAATTTCAGCTTCAGCTCTTATAGTTCTTAGATAGCATCATGTAAAGTGATTTTAATTGTGGAGAATAGTAAGGAAATCTTTCAGTGATGGACAAATTTAATTACAAATTTAACAGTTGGGGTAAAACTAGAAATAATACAGTTTTGTTTAAGACTAAGCATTCAGCTACTATACACAAGCATGGACATTCCAAGATGGATTATTATTAATTTTTATACATTTAATTGTTGATTATTTATAGATTCAGTTAGGAGGATTAAGGCAGGGATCAGGTAACTTTCCTGGTGTGTATTGAGTGCAGGGGCATTCTAAGGTGCTTTAATATTAAGCTTTATATATTAAGACAAAACTGATTGTTAAAGATTTCATTGAGGAGGTAAGTTCAGTAATAATGCAGTATAGTTTTAGTTAAACTTTGAAAGAAGTGTAAGTGTTACCGCCAAACATGAACTATTTAAGGTGTTTTACCTGTTAAATTTTAACCAGTCAGATCTTTTGATGAGTGGCTGAATCGACACTTCTTTTTTGTAGCAGGTGTGGTAAATAATTTGAAAAGATAAGAAGAAGCTTTTGGCATAAAATCATATAATTCTCAGCTGACAACAGGTAAAAAGACGGGAGTGGGGGAGTGTAAGCTCAACTGCTGACTGGAATGAGAGGTGTGAGAGGAAAGATAGATTGATGGGAAACAATATTTGCTGGGGAGATGTGAACACAGTGACTGGTTAAGGGATATACTTGAGTGCCACTGAGTTTTTAGTATCAAAAGAAAAGGTGCAAGGAAGAAAATGGGGGAGCATGAATGTGAATAGCAGATCTTATTATTTTAAGGTTGAACACAAACATAGGTCCTTGCTTGGAAGTGTGAGAACAAGAGAGAGAAGTATCACGAGTTCCCTCATCAACTTATGGGGATTGGACATGTTCCTTGTAAAAAAAGGTGGGGTACAGATGTTAGAAGAAAGAAGGACTTTGCTATTTAGTGTGTTAGGTGCAGATATCAGTGTAAGGCACAAGGATATCAGACAAAATTTAGTATTTTAACATTTGCTTGATATTACTTTCATAAACAAAAACAGGACATAATTATATTGGAGTTGTGTGATGGAATGTGGGGAATAAAGAACAGAGAACTAAATGAGAAGTACGTACCAAGTGAGAAGATATGGGAGTGTCTGAAGCAAGAGGAAAAGGAGGATGAGCAAATAGAGGGGTGGGCAATTGATAGACATAAGGGGTGAAATAGTAAGGGAAATTAAGGCAATAGGGAGTCACCATGATCAGACTATGAATGAAGTATAAAGAGAAAACAGTGAAAGTACATGAAATAGAGTGACTAAGGGCAGCAGTGAATAAGTAGAAAACAACATAAGATATAATAAGAGAAAAGGAACATAAATTGTAAAAGAAGTTAGCAGAATGGGGAGGCAATAGGGTACAGGATGAATTCCAGGCCTTGGTAAAATAACCAGGTACAGAAATAATAGATAAGAGATCTTTCAAGGAAAAAGGGAGGAAAGTGTGGAGCATTTGGGAGACTAGGGTGTGAGAAAATAGTAAGTACAGGTGAGAATTAATTTAAAAATAAATACAGTTTACAGCTGTACAGAGAAAGATAAGGAAAGTAACAGGGTAAGTAATGGGGAGAAAGAAAGGTAAAAAAAGGAGGCTTAATGGATGATGGAGGATAAAAGTGGAGGAAGTGGGATTCTCTATGCAGATTTATGCTCTCTCATGGATAAGACAAATAACAGAGTTTGGAAGCAGGTCATACACTACCAAGGAATGCAATGCTTGAAGCCAGATTCTTTAGATATATATCTGTATGCAACTAATCAGGGGATTATGGGTAGAATTAAACGTCTAGTCTAGAAAACAAGAGAATAAAGGTAGAAGGAGTTAGTGGACAAGATGGGAAGGGAAATGAAAGAAAGATGGAGAAGAAATGAAAAAAGGAAGTAGTTGGAGGGCAAGGGAAGAAAGGTAGGTAAGAACAATTGGGCAGTAAAACGTAAAATGGTATGGGAAAGGAAGTTACTGAGGTAGTTTCCTTTGAAGATGTGAGGAAGAACAGAGTTCAGCAGGGCCAACATATTACTCAAGAGAATGGTTTACAGTCCAGTCCACAAGAGAAAAATAAAAGAGGTTGGAGATGGCAGAACAAAAGAAAATGATTTAGAGACTATTAAATTAAATCACAATGTATTTTTCATAAGGGTAGTTTGCACTGAGAGTTATGTAGGCAACAAAATTTGTTTTGACAAAGTTGTTATTAATCGTGGGAATGATAGTCATGTTGATTCGCTTAGTTGTTCTGTGCCATTTATTTCTGTACAGCAACATGAAAAGAATGATTTGAATATTATTAATCTGTCTGATCTAAACATTGACATGTGTATGAGCAATGTTTTTTAAGGGGCATGAAGTTTATTCCCACTTTTCTTCCCACTCTGGAAGATATTTTACCAGAAGTGGGTCATTTTTGTAGAAAGTTAAATTTAAGAGTCTTTTATGGCAACAAATCACAACAGAGGGATGAAGGTGTTAGTTGTCATTCAGACTCATTAATGAATTTATCCATCTATGAGAATGAATTTTGTAAATGTGTTGCAGATGAAATTGGTGTGAATGAGGTTAATGAAGCACAGTCATCTGATTGTTTGGGGGGGGGGGTTCTACTAGGTATGGCAAACTTGTCATTCCCAACATTCCTCGTTTCAGTTTTTTTTTTGTCTCCCTAAAATTTCTGCAGCTATTAATTCATTTGGGAAAACTTTGTGCAAACAAATACAACTTGAATACCAATATTTCTGCAAGGGGAGAAGGAAGTATAATTTAAAACAAAAAGAATGGGAGGCAATGCAATATTTATGCAGTAAAAATGCTAACAATAAAAGCTGTCCTCCTTAATGTATAGAACCCACTGTAGACACTCGATAATAACTGTAGCACTTTATTCCAAATGTTGAAAGTTCCAGGGTATAAGAGTAACAGAAATGACAAAAACAAGTGGATTTAGCGCGATTTCATCTCTAAACGTGAGACTTCTTCAGAATCCACACTTTAGGGTTAAGAACTCATTTAAATCTTCTATCATAGCATCTCATTGGCTGTTTAATTGGCACTCAAATCAATTAACCATAAACAAAACTTACAAAAAACAAACTTTAAAATACATAACATTTATATATTTCGTGACAAGTGATGTAGCGTAGAAATCAAAAAATACCTATAATAACATCATGATCCTGAGTACAGCTCACTCAATAGAAAATATAAAATATATATACAAACTCACTAAATATACATACAATATGTGAAATATGTAGAACACTATAAACTTGGATATAGTCCATGTCCTTGACATGTAAACTAATCTCCAAAATCTAATGTTGGTGTTGATAAAAATTCTATGTTTTTCACATAATAAACATTATATAATCATATTAAAAGCACCCCCTGTAAAATAATGTGTATTGTGTTGTGAAAAGTAAATATAAAACACTGCCAATACCAACTGAAATGTTATGAAATCATTACATGTTAAGATAGAACCTATGTCAACACTATGTAAAATTATAATTATCATAAAATATAGAATTCATATTATATATTCATCTTGTTTTTTCCTTTCTTCTTTGGGTTCTGGGACAACAATTTTAAAGCAGGTTTTATGGAAATGTGATCATTCATTCCTAGGTTAGTACATGAATCCAATCTAATTTGCCAGATCATCTCTCGATATTCCAAAAATGTTTCCCAATCTCCACCCCTCTCTCTCTGCTTGACCACCTCCAGTACACAACATTTTATATGCATATTGGTACATTTTAAAGTATGCCTATATATGGCGTTATTCACATTCTTTTTATTAATATCTCTGACATGCTCATAAATACGACTTCTCAAATTTCTCTCGGTTTTCCCCACATAGTATGCCCCACATGTCTTACAGTATGCCAAATATACCACTTCTTTGGTATAACAACTAGAATACGAATAACTCCTCAGCTTTAAACCGATATTGGGAATATACAATTCCTTTTCACCTAATATAAATGAGCATTGGGCACATCTTCCACATTTGTGGGTACCAACTTTGGTACATGCCCCTTGATTTGTTTCACTTTTCTTCTTTTCCAAAATATTTTTTATATTCATATTCCTCCTGAGGCTGTATTTTAATTGTTGTTGAAATATTTCTGTTCTAGTAGGAATTCTGTTAAACATGTTCCATACTTCATTAATACTTCTTTTCATCCATCCTATATCATAATAGGAAGTTAAAACCAAACGTGGGATATCAAAACCTCTACTTTCACTGTCGGTATGCATGTAGTTGGATCTCTTCCTGTTCTCTTTGTTAGCATAAACTCCAGTTTCTTGTACCAATAATGGTTTGTACTCAATATCTCTTTTCTTTATAATTTCTTTTTTAATATTCTCTACCATTCTCTCTGGGTATCCCCTTTCTTTTTGCTTTTAATATGATTATATAATGTTTCTTATGTGAGAAACATAGAATTTTTATCAACACCAACATTAGATTTTGGAGATTAGTTTACATGTCAAGGACATGGACTATATCCAAGTTTATAGTGTTCTACATATTTCACATATTGTATGTATATTTAGTGAGTTTGTATATATATTTTCTATTTTCTATTGAGTGAGCTGTACTCAGGATCATGATGTTATTTTTGGTATTTTTTGATTTCTACGCTACACCACTTGTCACTAAATATATAAATGTTATGTATTTTAAAGTTTGTTTTTTGTAAGTTTTGTTTATGGTTAATTGATTTGAGTGCCAATTAAACAGCCAATGAGATGCTATGATAGAAGATTTAAATGAGTTCTTAACCCTAAAGTGTGGATTCTGAAGAAGTCTCACGTTTAGAGGTGAAAGCGCACTAAATCCACTTGTTGTTTTTGTCATTTCTGTTACTCTTATACCCTGGAACTTTCAACGTTTGGAATAAAGTGCTACAGTTATTATCGAGTGTCTACAGTGGGTTCTATACATTAAGGAGGACAGCCTTTATTGTTACCAGGCAGCATTGTCTTTGGGTAAAATATTTTCCAACTACGGACTTGGTTGTGTTTGTTTTTTGGTTACTGATTATCGCTGGTGGTACGAGGAGTCCTAAAGAAATAAAGAAATGGAGAACCAATCATTGCTTAGCAAGCTCATTAGGGTTATCCAAACCCACTCACAGAGCACACCAACTGTTTCACCGTCATCGGAATTAACTAACAATATCCTGTGTGGCCAGTGTAGTCCTATTGGCGCTATGGAGCAGACGCAGACACTGATGTCTAAAACAAGTGACCATAGAAACTACACACCTCCTTCTGTTACAGGAGGAGAAGGGATAGACGTTTGTGATGGTATTGGAGAGAATAGTGGACAGATTAGAGCGGAAGGCTGAAACCATTCCTATGGTAGATGTTTCGAACCAAACAGAGAGGTGGAAAAGTACCAGGACATTGACTTTGGGGAATGGCTTGATAGATCGTTTTCTCACAACCAAGGGTTTACGGAGAAAAAGCAGCCATTGAAAACAACTTACAAGGACAAATGTAAGATGTTAAAGAACCAATTGTCCAAATACAAGAATTTGGCATTGGACAATTGGCATCTACATAAATGTATTGAATTAAACATTGTTCCAAAAGGTTTAAGACTAAACAAATTTCCAAATAATGTTGAAAGGAACAATGACTTTTTTAAAGCTATATGTAAAGTATTGAATGACTGTGGTATAGCGATATTAAGGGTTATGATTGAAAATAACGTTAAAATCATGGAAATGTGTAAAAAAGAAATTGAAAAATTACAAAAGGAAATCAGTGATGATATGTTATTTACTATCAAAGAGTACAAAAGTATATATTGTAGAACACTACAAGATGTGGATTATTACGTATCTAACAATTATAAAAGGAAGATGGGGAAGACAGAGCGGGACAGGGCTGACTACCACGAAGGGAAGGCTTATGTGATTGTTAACAACCATAGACACAACAGAAGTAGTAAAACAAACTACTTTACAGAACAAAAGGGGGAGGGGGGAATCGTATTACACAAGGTTAGACCACGAGGATGCACTATATAATGAGGGGACTGGAGAGAGTCAGAATTAATTTTTTTAACCTGTGGACCCTTTAGGGACAGTCAGGAACCAAGACAATCCAAGAGAATAAGAAACCAGAACAGACAACAGTCTTACGCGGAAGTAACAGGCCAACAGTTTGGACGACTAGAAGGGAGAGGGAGGCACAAGGGGTGAACAGGGAGACATTAACTTCACTAATCACGAGTAGAATAGAAGTGTTGAATGGAACCGAGATTTTCAGTCATGATATTAATAATATCCCCCGGGAAAATCATTTACTTGGGGAGGAATTACTCAGGGTGAACACTATACAAGATTTTTCTAGAGAATCCCGTGAGGAAAACAGTCACAAAATTATAAATCCACACAATAATTTCAATATTTATAACTACACTGAGGTGGAAGTGACAGATGTTTTTTTTTCAAATTATTTACAAAAGGATTCACTTTTGTACCATCAAAAACACCCAGAATTGAAGAGATAATCCTGGATATCAAACATTTTACCAGGAACTTTAATCTAACAGTAATATTCCATGACCATCCAGTCAAACGAGAATTTTTAAAAAAAACAAAGTACCTACAACCCCCCCCCCCCCACAACAGGATATTTACAATTTTGAAAAATGTGTTATCAACACTTTAAGAGAAGAATATGGTAAAAGGAAGGAGAAAAGGTATAACTTAAGTAAACAAGAAAAAGATATATTACACCAGTTAAGTAACAACCGAAACATTAGGATTATGAAGCCTGACAAGGGGGGAGGGGTAGTTTTGATGGATCAGTGGGATTATACAAACAGGATGTTAGAAATTTTGA
Organism: Protopterus annectens; assembly: GCF_019279795.1. NCBI lineage: Eukaryota > Metazoa > Chordata > Ceratodontiformes > Protopteridae > Protopterus > Protopterus annectens. The sequence continues at coordinate 218,996,571 of NC_056735.1, forward strand.
ACACTGACAATAGATACTGCATGATATCCAGGAATGAATTAAACATATTATATCAAAAAATTGACTTCACCTTGGAAGATAATCTACTATAAGGACTAATCAGTGTGGAATTGTACAATTTTCTAAAGGTAGCAAAACCTGTTATTCCCGCAGTTTTCAGAATTCCAAAAATACACAAGCAGATAGACAACCCTCCCCTGAGACCAATAGTGACATCACAGGGATCCAAGACTCAACCGTTAGTTATTTACGTGGATACAAAATTAAAAAATTTTCATTTAAAATATCCACACATCTTAGTTGATTCCTGGGATTTCCTGGAAAAATTTAAAACTATTCCATTTAATGCCAACTTTCTGTTTGTGGCCATAGATGTAAAAGACTTATTCTCTGTTATTCCCCATAAGGAGGGACTAGAATGGTTTGAAAAAAATGCTTGTAGAATTTCAAATGTTGAATGCAGATGAATTCAAACTGGTACTGGAGCATATGGAGTTGGTTTTGAAATACAACTTCATTTACTTTCAGGGAGAAATATATCACCAGTTGGATGGAGTGGCGATGGGGTCAGCCTTCGCCCCCATTTATGCAAATATTATTATGTTGTACTGGGAACTACAGTATGTTTTCCATTCCAGGTTCCAACAAAACATAGTGAGATACTACAGGTTTTTGGATGATATTTTTATTGTCTGGGATGGCACTCAGGAAATCATTAGTGAATTTATGGAGGTTTTGAATAATAGTACTGTTTTTTTTTTAATTTACTTTTGAAAGTAGTAAAGATGTGATACATTATTTAGATGTTAGGATAGATAAGGATTATGAAAAGAAGAATTATAGATCTAATATTTATAAAAAAGAATGCCCTTCTAATTCATATTTATATTATGAAAGTGACCACCCATATTATCTCAAAAAGAACATAGTAAAGGGCCAAATGATTAGGGTGTCAAGGATGACATCAGACTCAAATTATTTCATTAAATAATTCATTAAATAAGTCAATATTGTTCAAAATATGTTTATGGAAAGGGGATACCCAGAAAGAATGGTAGAGAATATTAAACAAGAAATTATAAAGAAAAGAGATATTGAGTACAAATCATTATTGGTACAAGAAACTGGAGTTTATGCTAACAAAGAGAACAGGAAGAGATCCAACTACATGCATACCGACAGTGAAAGTAGAGGTTTTGATATCCCACGTTTGGTTTTAACTTACTGTTATGATATAGGATGGATGAAAAGAAGTATTAATGAAGTATGGAACATGTTTAACAGAATTCCCACTAGAACAGAAATATTTCAACAATAATTAAAATACAGCCTCAGGAGGAATATGAATATAAAAGATATTTTGGAAAAGAAGAAAAGTGAAACAAATCAAGGGGCATGTACCAAAGATGGTACCCACAAATGTGGAAGATGTGCCCAGTGCTCATTTATATTAGGTGAAAAGGAATTGTATATTCCCAATATCAGTTTAAAGCTGAGGAGTTATTTGTATTCTAGTTGTTATACCAAAGGAGTGGTATATTTGGCATACTGTAAGATATGTGGGGCATACTATGTGGGGAAAACCAAGAGAAATTTGAGAAGTCGTATTTATGAGCATGTCAGAGATATTAATAAAAAGAATGTGAATAACGCCATATATAGGCATACTTTAAAATGTACCACTATGAATATAAAATGTTGGGTACTGGAGGTGGTCAAGCAGAGAGAGAGGGGTGGAGATTGGGAAACATTTTTGGAATATCGAGAGATGATCTGGCAAATTAGATTGGATTCATGTACTAACCTAGGAATGAATGATCACATTTCCATAAAACCTGCTTTAAAATTGTTGTCCCAGAACCCAAAGAAGAAAGGAAAAAACAAGATGAATATATAATATGAATTCTATATTTTATGATATGTATAATTTTACATAGTGTTGACATAGGTTCTATCTTAACATGTAATGATTTCATAACATTTCAATTGGTATTGGTAGTGTTTTATATTTACTTTTAACAACACAATACACATTATTTTACAGGGGGTGCTTTTAATATGATTATATAATGTTTCTTATGTGAGAAACATAGAATTTTTATCAACACCAATATTAGATTTTGGAGATTAGTTTACATGTCAAGGACATGGACTATATCCAAGTGTATAGTGTTCTACATATTTCACATATTGTATGTATATTTAATGAGTTTGTATATATATTTTATATTTTCTATTGAGTGAGCTGTACTCAGGATCATGATGTTATTATAGGTATTTTCACTTGTCACAAAATATATAAATGTTATGTATTTTAAAGTTTGTTTTTTGTAAGTTTTGTATATGGTTAATTGATTTGAGTGCCAATTAAACAGCCAATGAGATGCTATGATATAAGATTTAAATGAGTTCTTAAACCCTAAAGTGTGGATTCTGAAGAAGTCTCACGTTTACAGATGAAAGCGCGCTAAATCCACTTGTTGTTTTTGTCATTTCTGTTACTCTTATACCCTGGAACTTTCAACATTTGGAATGAAGTGCTACAGTTATTATCGAGTGTCTACAGTGGGTTCTATACATTAAGGAGGACAGCCTTTAATGTTACCAGGCAGCGTTGTCTTTGGGTAAATTATTTTCCAACTACGGACTTGGCAGTAAAAATTATATTTATGTTTACACACAGGCTGACAAGGGAGGCAATTGGGTCATCATGACAAAAGAAAAATATGTCCAAATGGCCCAGGTTTTGTTGTGGGTGAAAATGTGTATGAAAAATTACCTGCTTGTCCCTTAGTTTTAATGGTGATTTTTTTGCATTTGTTGGAGGAGGTGAAAGATTAGGGTTATTTACCCCTCAGGATGTAAAGAAATTATTTGTTAAGCATCCAAAGCATGCCAAGTTTTTTGTAATTCCTAAGGTACATAAGGATTTATTGAACCCACCAGGCAGACCAATTGTGTCTGGGGTGGGTGCATATTTGCAAAACCTTGGGATTTTCTTGGATGCACATTTGAAGAGGTACATGCTGAAGGTTTCCTCACATATTAGAAATAGCAAAGATTTCAGACATAGTGGGTGGCATGCCGTGGCAAGAAGATTATTATTGGGCATGCATTGATGTTAAATCATTATACACTTACATCAGTATTAAATTGGGGAATTGAGGCATGTAGGAAAATAATGGGGAAGGGCCCAAAAACTTTCTTTGTCCTGCAATTGTTAGAATTTGCGTTGACCCACAATTCTTTTTTTTTTTGAAGGTCAATATTATTTGTAGAAATCAGGCACAGCTATGGGGGTAGCATTCGCACCTCCATATGCGATCATCTCTATGGGGTTTTTTGAAAATAGATATTTTTATTGTAGTGATTTTATTCAAGCACCATGTGGTGGTTTTTAAACATTACATTGATGATTTGATATTTGTCATGGTGAGGAAAATGAATTTTGCAAGTTTGTAGATGAGTTGCCTCACAATTAATTTGGTCTGGAGTTCACATATAGAACACATAGAAGAACTATGCAGGTTTTGGATGTGGAATATTTTGTGGATGGTAAGAGGGTTTCTTATAAATCTTTTACTAAAGCAACTGCAGTGAACAATTTCCGAAGTGCAGATAGTATGCATCTCACTCATCTGTTGAAGTCACTTCCATATGGGGAATTCAAGTGAAGTAGCAATAGCACGTTTGATAAATGACAGATAAAAAGGGAATTTGTTATAGTAAGAAAAAAATTGTTGGAAAGGGGGTATTCCTTGACAGTTCTGGATGAGTCTGAAAAGAAAGTCATGGGAAGTATGCAGATGTCAGGTCCATTCACATCTAGGAGAAAAACTGTGATTAGAGTAGAGACCAGGGAGCCGAGGGAAGTAGTGGAAGATCTATTTTTTTGTTAATAAATATTCTGACTTCTCTTCGGTTATCCAAGAGTTGGTTACTCGATTTTGGCCCATTGTTAAGCAGGATAGTGAAGTGGGACATCTTTTTCCTGATAAGGTTACTTTCTCCTTTAGCAGATTTTGTAATTTAAAGAGATTTTGAATAGCAAATCATATGAGCATACGGGACCATGCAAGGGTACTTTTCCTTGCAGTAAATGTAAGGTATGCAGCAAGGTAAAAAATCTAAATGGAGTAAGAATTAATGGTCGAATCCATAGGTCCCATGGTCATTTCAGTTGGAATACTTCTGGGGTTGTATATATTTTGGGATTTGATTGCGAACCATCCTTGTGGTATATTGGCCAGACCAAAAGACCAGTTAAAAGAAGAATAATGGAGCATATGGGGGACATTAGGAATGCCAGAATGGAGAGCCCAATAGCCCTACATTTTCACAAAGTACACAGGGGGTTTATGGATTGTTTAGATTTTAGTGTATTCACAAAATGGTTTGAGAAACAAGGTTTTGATTGATAAGGGCCTTGTTAAGAATGGAGACCAGATATATATCATCACTTTTAATACCCTGTGGCCTAATGGTTTGAATATGGAATTGGATCTGAACATATGATCGTGTCTCAGATGACTGTGTTCTTGGTTATATTATTATGTCAGTATATGCATTTACACTGATTTTTCATAAATGTTTGTATGTTTTGAGCAGAGAAATTGGTTTCACAAAATATTTGCATTTTTTATGAAAAGTTTTTGTAATGCATTTACATTTTGTATTCCTAAGATATTTCTGTACAAGGAATTTTGTATTAATTGATGGATAAATTGAGAAGATTTTTATTTTGTTCAATTCTTTAAGTGAGTAGAATGAATTTAATTATATAATTATATAATTATATAATATGTTAATTGGATATTGAGAGTCTTATTTAATATAGTATCCCAGATGATGAATTTATTCCTTGGAAGGCTTGTGTAAGCCGAAGCATCAGAATCATAAGTAAAGCATGGATATTTACACAAGTTTCTCTTGTTGTTATTTTGGGGGTTTTTTTGTTTGTTTCAAATAGAGGGGTGGGCAATTGATAGACATAAGGGGTGAAATAGTAAGGGAAATTAAGGCAAGGGGGAGTCACCATGATCAGACTATGAAGGAAGTATAAAGGGAAAATGTAGTGAAAGCACATGAAATAGAGTGACTAAGGGCAGCAGCAGCGAATAAGTAGAAGACAACATAAGATATAATAAGAGAAAAGGAACATGAATTATAAAAGAAGTTAACAGAATGAGGAGGCAATAGGGTACAGAATGACTTCCAGGCCTTGGTAAAATAACCAGGTACAGAAATAATAGATAAGAGAGCTTTCAAGGAAAAAGGGAGGAAAGTGTGGAGCATTTGGGAGACTAAGGTGTGAGAAAATAGTAAGTACAGGTGAGAATTAATTTAAAAATAAATACAGTTTACAGCTGTACAGAGAAAGATAAGGAAAGTAACAGGGTCAGTAATGGGGAGAAAGAAAGGTAAAAAAAGGAGGCTTAATGGATGACGGAGGATAAAAGTGGAGGAAGTGGGATTCTCTATGCAGATTTATGCTCTCTCATGGTTAAGACAAATAGCGGAGTTTGGAAGCAGGTCATACAGTACCAAGGAATGCAATGCTTGAAGCCAGATTCTTTAGATATATATCTGTATGTAACTAATCAGGGGATTATGGGTAGAATTAAACATCTAGTCTAGAAAACAAGAGAATAAAGGTAGAAGGAGATAGCGGACAAGATGTGAAGGGAAATGAAAGAAAGATGGGGAAGAAATGAAAAAAAGAAATAGGTGAAGGGTAAGGGAAGAAAGGTATGCAAGAACAATTGGGCAGTAAAACCTAAAATGGTATGGAAAAGGAAGATATTGAGGTAGTATCATGGAATGTGAATGCGTCTAGAACAGGAACAAAAGAGAGATGATACTAAATTCTGTAAGAGGATTGAAGGTGCATGTCACTGGCCTACAAAAAAATTATTTGAATTTTAAATAACAGACTAAGGTAAGAGCTATGGGCTATGAGATAACGGCTAGGTCATCACACGGATGAAAGAGAAGAAGAGGACTGATTTTCTTGAAGAGGAAGTTGTGGTCTTTAGAAACTGCAAATGAGATGAAAGATAGAATGGACAGAGTAGCAGGAATTAAAGGAGGGATGGATGGAGGGGGACTTGACAATTTTTGCAATATACATGCCACCAGGAATTAAGAGGAATGAAGTTAGGGATTTAATGCCACAGATGGGCAAGTTTCAAGAAGGAGTAGCGTTTACACAGGGGACTGGAATTTTGCATTAAATAATGATGACAGAGATAAAGCCCCCATAGACTCAAAATACATAGAGGAGATAATTTTGGGAATCTATGGCCTTGATGGGGCTATTAGATATATAGAGAGCACAAAGAGAGAGATAAAGAGATAATAACAAATAGGAAAGATATATGCTTTTTAGTCTCGTAGACACAATAGCTGGGCAAGTTTGGACCAAGATTATATTTCAAAAGAACATGTGTATTTAGTCTAAAAAATAACCACCGAGGCGTCCATACTACCAGACCATGCACTACTAGATATGCGGTTATAATTAGTGAATGGTGTAAAACTTTAAAGGCACTGGAGGGTATCTAGTTACTTGATGGAAAGCAAGAAAGAAAGGTCAGGACTGGGCTAGTACATTAATTAGGAAGGGATTGGAAAACATAAACAGTAAAGAAGAGGGCTAGTGAGACAGGATTAAGGAAAATATTAGCTGTGAGATTCAGGAAAGGTTAGGCAAAAAAGGCAACAAGAAGATTAATGAGGAAAGCTTTTATGTCAGAATTAGTATTAATAGAGGGGCTAAGAGACAGAGAAAGGAAACACAAACAAAAACTGTAGGAGTGGGAAGATGAAAAATATGGGATAAGAAGATGGCAGTAGAGACGCTCTTTACTAGTGTTAATCCAAATACCATCAAAGATTTAGCATCAAGATTAAGACAACAGGAGATAACAAGATGAATTTATAGGATAAGAAAGGAAGGACAAGATGGGGAAGAAGAAAATTTGGAAAGGACATCAGAAGTATTTAGGGAATATTATCAAGATTTGTACAAGGAAGTGCAAAGAGAGGAAGAGGGCACAGACCAGAAGAGAGTATATACACAGATGCCAGTGTTAGGGAGATTAGGATAATTGGAGAAAGAGAATTTGATGGATACAATTTCAAGGGAGGAATTGGACAGAGCATTTGAAAACATATCAAATGGGAAATCACCTGGTAGTAATGGTATACCATAGGTTTTGGGGATTAAATCTTTTAAAAATGTTTCTAACCTTTTTGTACTATTGTTATGGAGCTTATCTCCTTGAGTCCTTGCTGAAAACGGGCTACCTGCCCAGCCAGACTCTACCCGGTTAACAAATGTAAAACAAATAAACAAATAAATAAATTTAGTAATTAAGAGATGGTTTTTACTTTTCAATAGAATATTAGAGGGGGAAAGACCCATTATACCAAGCTTCTTTAGACCTATAACTATGTTAAATCATGACTACAAATGCTTCATGAAGTACAGTCAGATAGGGTAGCCAAACATTTGAAAAAGGATTATAAAAGATGTTCAAACAGGGTTTGCGAGAATGAGTAGAAGTACTGATGATATAACTGAAAAAATTCTGATACTGTAGAATGTATAAGAGAGGGGACAGGAATTGGTGGTAATTTCTTTCATGCAGAGAAATCATTTGATAGGGTAGATTGGCAGTATATGTATAGCATGGATGAAAGTTGGGAGTTTCCAGAAAGCTGGATCAGAGTTTTGCAAAGGTTTTATAAAGGAGCAAGTGCTACAGTAAAGCCCCAGATTCTCAAAAGCATGCACGGAGTGCAAGATGAGTGCAGTAGCTCACACAGGCAATATGTCCACCATGCGATCCAGGAACAGCCGGCAGGGGCATGCACGAGAGCTCCAGCACTAATCTTTCACAGAATAAGCCCTGGTATGCAAATCACCTAATTTGCAGGAGAAATCCATGCAAATGAGGTGATTTTGCAATCCAGGAAGCTTGCAAAAGTCCGTGCAAGACTAGGGCAATCTGCAGAAATGTACTCGGTTAGTAACTGAGTAAATTTCTGCAAATTCCAAAATGGAGCTATGACAGCTCCAAATAAAGGCTGCATATCATTGAGGAAGCATGCCAATAGCCAAGTATAAGGCCATTGGCATTACAAGCTGTGTAAAAAATAAAAAAATCAAATTTTAATTTTTTTTCGCAGATCTCAGCTGTTTAAGTATAGGGCAGTGGCACACAAACGGGATCGGGGGGGGATAAGAAAATAAACTTAAAATGAGCATTCTAACTAAAATCAGTATTCTGCCATGCAAGTCAATGGCAGTCAGAAGACAATCTAGCCAGTGAGCAGTGGTTGCTAAGGGGGGAGGCTCAGTGTGAGACATGTAACTATGCATTAGCAGGCAATCCCATGCAAATGAGGGGAAGGATAGTGAATCCCAGATTTCCCCAGGGTGTGAGGCAGGTCCCAACAGTATAAGAGTATAAATAGCTAAGTGCAAGACTAGGATATAGGTGACATCATGGGGGGTGTCAGGCATACTGTAAGTGGATTTGAGCCCTGTGGCTCAGCATTGCACCTAGCTTAGCACAGCTAAACTAGGGGTGTGTCTAAACCTGCCTAGCACTCTTTACAAAGTGTAAGCGGGTGTGCATATCGTGCACCAGGTTTTACAGGAAGAAAAAAGAGGTTAAACCTGGAAATATCAGCTGTGTGCACATTTGAGCACTCTGTTTGCATGGTGCACACATGGGCTTAAACAGGAAGGCATATGGAAGGAAAAACAGCAGTGGGAAGGTAATCAAGGAGAACTAGCTCAGCTAATAGGTGAAATGTATCAGAAACAGCCAATTACACAGGCAGCAGACCAGCCCAGCCCAGCACACCACTATAAACTATGCAAACACCTTTCCCCCTTGTTTCTCCCCAAATCTCTACACCACCGGTGTATACAGATGGGGAAATTTTACAAAATGAAAGCAAGAGAAACATGTTAGGGGCTGCTTCTGCTATCATAAAACAACATGTACAAGAGGCTGAGGGTGGTGAGGATGTGAATGCTGCTGAGCAACCCACAGTGAGGAGACAGAAAAGAGTGTACAGACCCAGGGTAACCTACCAAGGGTTACATGAGCTGGAGATAGTGGAGCGCTATAGGGTGGACAGGGACCTCCTACAGCAAATTGTTGAGCTGTGCCAGCCACACCTCACACACAGAACTAACAGAGGGGAACCCATCCCAGTGTATACCAAGGTATGTGTAGGCCTAAGAATACTAGCTACAGGTACTTTCCAAAGGACAACTGGGGACATGATGGGGATTTTACAGGCAGCAGCATCCAGGGTACTCCACCAGTTCCTGGATGCCATGTCAGCACATGTCAGTGAGCACATATATTTCCCCATCACCCATCAGGTATTGGCTAGCAGTATGCATCTCTTCCACCAAATAGCAGAATACCCTGTGGTAGTGGGTGCAATAGACTGCATGCACATATGCATTAAAGGACCACCTGGTGAGCAGGATAAGGTCTACATCAACCGCAAGTACTTCCCCTCCATCAACTGCCGGGTCGAGTGTGATGCCCAAGGCATAATAATGAATATGTGTGCTGGCTGCCCTGGAAGCTACCACAGTTTCCACATCTGGCATCTGACACAGCTGTACCAGACATTTGCCAATGGGGACATCCTACATGGTCACCTAGTGGGGGATGCTGGATACGCACTGGAGCCATGGCTGATGACATCCATCAGAAATGCACACACACCTGAACAAGAACTCCATAATGAAGGACACGCACAAACATGAATCATAATAGAGCATGTGTTTGGGATGCTCAAGTCATGGTTCCAGTGCCTGGACACATCTGGTGAAGCCTTGCAGTACTCACCAACTACATGTACCCAAGTTGTCCTTGTATGTGCCATGCTACACAATATGATCCTGCAGAAACAGCTGCAGCAGGAACAGCATGGGGCAGGGCCACACAGCCCCCCCCCCACCAATGCCAAGGCCTGCACAGGCACAGAGTGACTTGGAGGAGCAACAACCTAAGCCTGCCCCAGTAGGCAGAAGGAGGCGTGTCCAGTATGCCCTGGCCTTGGCAAAGAGGCAATGCATAGCACATGTACTGACACATTAGGGACCCAGGGAATGACACCTCTCTCTGACTTGCACATACAGTAAATGGGATGCCAAACATGACACTACCTGTGCTCAACCATGTATAGGGAGTGTACTATGCACATCCAACATAGAGAGCCCTGCAGCACCACCCTCAATACTGGGACACCCACAAGGTAACTGGCTCACACATGCCAGTTGGGAGGGTTACATACCCAACAACTGTTACAGCCAGCAGGATAGGTGTAGACAAACACAAACAAATGCTGTACTATGGCCTCTGAATGAGCCCTTTGGGTAACCCCTCCCTCCGGCCTACACAGACAGACTACAGCAGGCCAGGCAGTTGGATGTAAGTTGTGAAGGCTAGGTAGTCAGAGACTAATATGTAGGTAGTTAAAGCTAAGATCTGTAGTACACTGGTATGCCTCTAGCCAGCATGATAGGTAAGACTACAGACTGAAATGGAGTACCCAACATACCAGTACAGTTCTAGCAAATGTGTAAAAGTGTCAGGTGTGCCCCGCCATCCTAGTATACTTATAGTGTGTCCCCCACTCCTGTGTAGAAATGTAGAAACAGTCAGGTGATCCCCCCCCCGCTATGCAGAAATGTAGCAACAGTCAATGCCAAATGACCGATGTATACCCTGCAGACACAGCATGCTACCTGTCAGTGTACAACACAAAGGTCAGCACTGCAGTACAAACTACCTGGACTTGATCCACACATGCATTATAGATGGCCATACTGGGCATGCTCACACACTCAGAGGAATGAAGGCAATGTCAATCAACAACATACTGAAAGATCATACTGGGCATGCTCACACACTTAAACATATGAAGGCCATGTCTGCAAACACCAGTAGACCAGAAATACCTGGCAGTCTCAGTTCTTAGTGCAGACACATGTCAGTATGCACCACTCCTGCCTTGCACACACAGTGGGTAGGAATACAGACATATATGTAAGGACAACACACTATAATAAGCCAAAGGTAGATGGACATTGATGTGTGGAAGAGGGTGACTGTGACAAGGAGCCATCTGGGCCTGTCCCACCCAGCACATAGCCAAAGGGCCCCAAACACATGAGGTGCATTTGTCACTCACTGCAGATACTAGCCACCAGTATCTGTCAGCATGACAGACTATGTGGTGCATGTGCCAGCTGTGCAACATGACTATACAAGGAAGTAGTCACCTAGTAGCTGTATACACATACCTCTGGCATATGACCCCATGTGTGCCCACATGTGGCATGTCAACCCCTATATGAATGGGTTATGCACACATTGCCCTCCCCATAGCAGTATTATGACAAGCCTGCTGAGGTCATCCAATGTGAAATACACCTTTGGGAGAGCTGTAGCTCAGTAATCCCCATGGCGCGTCCCATAACTGTTTAATGCTGTAGTGATAAACCCCAGACTTGGCAACTGTGTGAGTGTGTGTTTGTGTGCATGTCTCTCTGTCTCTGACTGTGTAGAGAGAAATGCTTTTTAGGCTGCTCACACTCCGTATAATTCATGTACTCAACTTTGGCAAAGCTGCTGATGTCACTCACCTAGAAATACACCTCTGGGAAAGTCATATCCCAGTAATCTCCATAGTGCATCTTATAACTGCGTATTGCTGTAGTGTGCTAAAGTAGTTCAGTAGGTGTTCTAACCCCAGACCTAGCAACTGAGTATGTGTGTGTCTGACTGAGTAGAGAGCAATGCATTTTAGGCTACTCACACTCTGGACAATTCATATACTCAACCTTGGCAAGGCTGCTGATGTCACTCACCTAGAAATACAACTCTGGGAAAGTCATAGCTCAGTAATCTCCATAGCGCATCCTGTAACTGCATACTGTTGTAGTGTGCTAAAGTAGTTAGATAGGTGTTCCAACCCCAGACCGGGCAACTGTGTGTGAATCTGTGTGTGTGTGTCTGACTGAGTAGAGAGCAATGCTTTTTAGGCTACTCACACTCCATACAGTTCATATACCCAACTTTGGCAAGGCTGCTGATGTCACTCACTTAGAAATACACCTCTGGGAAACTCATAGCCCACTAATCTCTGTAGTGCATCCTGTAACTGCGTACTGCTGTAGTGTGATTTAGAACTGTGGTAGGGTTCTGTCTCCACCCATGGCAGTTGTGGATCTTTTACGTGTGTTTCAATGTCTGTGTATGGAGCAATGCATCATAGGCTACTCACTCACAGTACATTTTAAATTCCCTACTTTGGCAATCCTGCTGATGTCATTCAATATGAAATACAGCTTTGGGGAGAAAGTTCTTTAGTAATCCCTGTGGTGCGACCTATAGCTGCTCTATATTGTATTGTGATATAGGCCTTGGTGAGGGGTTCTATACCCACACATGTCAGTTGTGGATGTTTTGTGTGTGTCTCACTGTCTGTGTAGGGAGCAATACATTTTAGGCTAGTCACTCGCAGTACAGTTGAAATGCCCTACTTTGGTAATCCTGCTGATGTCATTCAGTGTGAAATACACCTTTGGGGAAGAAGTACTCCAGTAATGTCTGTGGCGTGTACTATAACTGCATAGTGCTGAAGTGTAATAAACTAGTTAGGTAGGAGGTCTACTCCCAGACATGAGAGGTGTGTGTTTGTAATTCGTATCTTGTGTAGAGGTGAGTGTTGGCAATGTAGAGGGGGGTTTGCTTGTTTCCTTTATGGTGGCCCTACTATATATCACAATGTCAACCATACAGGGATACCAGCTGTAAATTAGCTGAGAGGCTGGGGTGCAAAGCCATACCCATACATGTGACATCAAGGCCAGCCAATCACAGTTAGCAACCCCACTATTACCCAGAGCAAACACTCAACCCATGTGTCATACACACACACATGCCTAGGCAACAGCCAATATGTAGGTAGCACACTGCATATTGGCCACTGATAGTAACTATGCAGTGATAGCAGTGGGCTACAGAAGGCATGTCACCCTGCCCATCTGTTCAATATGCACGTACATGCAGACAGTGCACCTCCACCATGTTCCTCAATAGACACCTGCACCACCTGTGGTGCATTCACATGTGACTCACAACAGACATACCATGCCTGACAACATGCCCTGTATGGACAGATGATACTGACATCAGGGAATGCTGTTAGCATGCTATCAATGTAGGTGCAGGGTAAACCTGTTGCCCATTACCAGTTCCTGCCACAGGTGGGCAAGACTGGCACATCTGATGATAATCTGTGTGCACAACATGGGGCAGACACCCCAGGTACAGTTCCACATGTCACTGTACATACATGTGGGAGGTGTGCACATCCCAGACACCATCCATGTAATGGACTAAGAAACACATACATGGAATGTGATGTACAGCATTGGCCACACACAATAGTCACCCAGGTGACTGAATGGGGGATGCAATACCCACCTGTGTGGGCAAATAGGTTCATAGGTTCATAGGTTCATACTAGGCTATCTGCCCTAGGGCATTTATAAGCCTAGCCAGAGTATGTTTGGCTTTTGCCACCCATTTTAAATGAATTTTGCTATGCCCTTTTTTGAGGCTATAGGTTCATAGGTTCAGAATGCAGAAACTACAGGCCTGAGCCACAATGCAGACCATTGTCATGTGGCCTGATGCCAAGGTATACCCATCGCCTACCCTTGTACAGCCTGCTGGCACAGTTGACCACCACACACCTGTGCCGACATGCACACATGCATGTCAGAACTGGCACCCTGTGTGTTCATGTGTGTATGTTGTATGGTGCATATGTCCACATCCACACTCACTACAACCCCCAGGGCATACTGAAGCATGCTGTCTGATGTCTGATACCTCCTCATACTCGTTGCCCATACGGCCTCCGTATGATCCATGTGGTGCATGTGATACCTGCACATTCATGTGTTGTGGCAATCCCACTAGTGATGAGTTGCACTCCTGGCTCTGCCAAGTGTGTCAATGTGTGTGTGTCCCTGTGTGAGTGTGCCTGTGTTGACACTGGCATCTGTTCATGAAGTCAGGCACATGTATGACACCTACCATATATCTGCCATATCCCTGTTGCAGATGTCACTCACCATCACATATATGTTCTGAATGCTCAGCATGATGTAACCCATGTGGTGCATCCAATAACTGCATTGAACTGTGATAGCACTACATAGTTGTTGGGGGTTTGATACCCTGTGTTGGTATGTGTGTGACACAAACATTTTTCAGTTTTACTCTCCCACCCCTCCCTGACATGTATTTGTCTCTGTCTGCCTCCCCATGCCCTCTCTGGTGGATGTGGAGACCCACACCTGTCTTGCTTAGGCAGCAGCATGTGTATTTTAAGTGATGCTCATGGTCAGCTGATGGCCTCTGCACGTCTCTCCTAGCTGATTGCATGTGGAACAGTTGTGTTAACATTCCAATAGCCAATTCAATGGAAACACACTCCAATACCTAGGAACATCATGGTGGTGTTGGTCCTTTTCAGTCACTGTGAGCAGGAACTAGATCTGTTTTTGGCAAACAGCATCACAGATGGATTGGGGATTTGCCTCTAACAACATACACTGTGGAAAGAGGGCAACAAACAGGAGGGGGATCTGCCTGACCTGGCTACAGACTGTAAGTGCTGCTATACTGCATTTGGAGTAACGTTGGTTTAACAGAATTTGTCTGGATATGCCTGTCGTACATGTTGCAATACCTGCCATGTCAGTTCTATGTATATGAGGAATCCCCATCTGCAGGGTCATCTGCAGACTGGGCAGTGTTGTGTCTTTGGTTTCATGTGTTAGCCACAGTGCATCTATCTGTGGAATGCAGAAAGTAGTGTGAGGATTGCAGTCTGTACATGGTGAAGGCTGTGACAGTTACTGACTTCATATCCCTCATAGGACATGTGTTGCAACAAACCCCATTACAATGGAAACTATATGAGGTTATCACAGCAACATGTCTCTACTGGCCCTGTGTATGTGCTGTCAGACATACCTCTGTCAACCTGTGTACATATGTCGTGCATGAAGTGGTGCATATGTGCTGTACACCATAAATAGTGTCATCATATCTGATAACAAGCCAGTGATATATCAGATTGCTACACATGTCATGTAGAGTAGGGGTTATATTTCATGACATAAGCTGGAGATTCTGTGGATGTTTGTACAGTACTGAGGTCTGTGTAGTGATGGTTAATGTCAGCAGTGTGTGTATTGTTAACATGTACTTTATCCTGTGTACAGACTGTGGTAGATGTCATTGTTCTAGCTCCCGTTCTATCAGATGTTGCATGCTGCCCCACTGTATGGTACCATTTTGCCGTACATGTTTGTAGGGCCATACACACACATGTCCCATACCACAGACAGTCATCAGACCAAACTGTGTATCAGCCCAGTATATGTAGGGACATTCTGTGAGTGGCACATATGAGGATGGTGTAGAACAGATAGTCCATATACTATATGTAATATTATGCTAGCTTACCATATGTGGCAGTGGCTGTGTTCACATTGGTTGTGGTTATGCACTGTCACACAGGTGTATCTTACCCTGTGCTGTGACATGGCTGTTGAGCCTGCTATATATGCAGGTACATATGCATTCCCCCATATGGGATGTAGGCCAGTGTTGAGTTAGTCTGCCTGTAGCCTGCGCAGTGTATTGTTACATGCCTATCAGGTTAGTGTACTTAACCAGTGGGATGTCATGTGCAGATACTTACCAGATGTACTGCTGCCGGGCCTCCCTTAAAAGTCATGTATGTCGGACAGAGCAGTGGGATGCTGTACAGATGTATGTCAATATTTAGTGGGTAGTATGTGTCCATGGCACCCCTGTACCAGCAGTCATTATGTGTCAGGCCAGACAGGAGTGTGTGAATCCAACACCTATGGTGTCAAATGTATACCAGTTGTGTGTTATGCCCATCTACATGGCTGTCTACATCCATATTGTCAGGCCTGGTACACATGTTGTGCACTAAGGGATTATGTGTATACCTCTGAACTGTACAGGGTGTGTCCGAAGTTCCACATAGAGTGGCCAATATCTCTGCTGCACTCCACAGGGGCATTACATGCTAGCGGCGGTACTTTTTAATGATTACCTTAGGATGTCTGTCAGTAGCCATTGGCACACGTTATAAGCAGATATCACCATCCACATACACACCATGTCTGTAAAGACAATCCCAATGACAGTAGCAACAGTCAAGTAATACACCTGCTATACATACCTGACATCCCCTTGCACTACAACTTTGGAACTATAGGGTCTGGAGTACGGCTACACTCCACGTCCAGGACTTATGGTGGAAATATATGTACATATACTTTTCCAGATAGCCATATATATATATAATTACATGTGTACTACTTCCAATTACCACTGTCACGGCAACCACCCACTACAAATCCCTACAGCATGTGGGCGTAGTCCCTTTACAAAATATATGTGTCGGTTTAGGTATATGCAGGTATATATGTGCATATATAGTGATATATATATGTATATAGAGTTAGTAAAACAAAATATATATTTATATATATATATATATATATATATATATATATATATATATATATGTATATATATATCTATATATATATATATATATATATATATATATATATATATATATATACACATATATGGATATGTTGTATCTGTTAAGGTTTTAATATAGTTACACACACAGACATCTAGATGTTGGTATACATTCTCTGTACTGTTGCATGACAGGAATGGATGATATGTTTCTGAAACATTGAATATTTTTATATCTGTAATGGCTTAGTAGTACATCAGTTTGTCTAGGGTGTGCAGGGTCCTTGGTTTGAGACTTGCAAGAGCTGTTTATTTTGTTGCTGGGCAGGACATGGCCCATTGGATACAGAGTGATTAAGGCACTTTAAAGCAGTTGTAAGCATGTTTGCGCGGATTTGCATGGAGCTAAGCACTGCCTACACAGGTTAAGCAATTTAGAAGCTGAGTGTATGAAAACGAAACCAGAGGTTAGCAGCGCTTACCATTGAGCAAACCTGTGCAAACCCGCTTACAATTGCTTTAAAGTGTCTTAATCACTCTGTATCCAATGGGCTGTGTTCTGCCCAGCAACAAAATAAACAGCTCCTGCAAGGCTCAAAACCAGGACCCTGCACACCATACACAAAATGATTTACCACTAAGCCATGTCAGATATGCATAATCATAATGTTTTCACATACAAGTCATCCGGCCCAGGTATACAACACTACAGGGAATGTATTCCACCATGTAGATGTATTTGTGTGTGTGTGTGTGTGTGTGTGTGTGTGTGTGTGTGTATTCATCTTTAAGTGGATATAACATATCTATATATGTAGATTATAGCTATATAAATACACACACACACACACACACACACACACACACACATATATATATATATATATATATATATATATATATATATGCCAATATATACATATATACAGATATGCATCCATCTATAGATATATATGTATACATCCATATGTCAACATATATACAGCACTAATAATGCATATATGTAAGCATATATATGGTTCACCTTTCAAAGGAAGAAATCCATGTCTCCAAAAGCTGGAAGGCTGAAAGTATGTTCTCAGCATTGCACAATCTTGCAATAAATGTATCGAATGTGCAATGAACGAATGTCACAGTGCATTTGCTCGTTGCAGATTTGGCAATTTGGGTGTGGATGGCATTATAGTGGGGGTGGGGAATATTTGCCTATCAATACTGTAGTGTGAACTCGGAGTTAGTATATCACAGTAGGGGGGTTGTGGGGGGAGCAGGTGGGCATGCTCCCCTGCATTACGGTATGTATTCCAACTTGCAGTTTGAGAGCCAGCGAAGCTGTCTTTAGATTTGCTGTGTTTTGAACTGTGGTGCAGTAAGAAATGATGGATTGGTCCTTTCAGTTTGCAGAAAGGGCCACTGAAGAAATGATTGTCTCCCTTTCAAAAGTGAACACATATATATATCTATATAGGTATATATAGACATACATCTGTAGATGAAACTGGGAATGTAACCACAACATATATGTCCACATGCACCACTGATAGGATTAAGAGACCCAAACAACATACATCTGGCACAGATAGGTATCCCCCCACAGCCAAACATGTCTGGCCTGCAATACACTACCAACCTTAGCAGATCCCATAACCTGGACCCTACATGACAAGGGCAGTACATGTTAATAGTACTCCATCCCACCTGTAGGATGTCAGGCTGGCATTACTAACATATCATGCAGTACAGTCAAGTGAAGTGTCATGCTTGGGGGAACCTCCTGGGCAGGTGCAGTAAGTAGCTGGGATCCCTCACACGATCCAATCGGCCTACACCTGACAATGGATTCACCAATGTTGGCAAGGACAACCACAAATCCACCATGTCAGCTGGGAACCCAGTAGCCTGATGACCCTGGTCTGCAGGGACATAGCATATATCAACAATGAACCCATGACCAATGTCAATGGTAATCTTAACATACGGGACCCCGTCAATTTTGGACTTGTCAAAGGCAGAGAATACAACCTGAACCTGGCATACCTCCTTGAACCAATCATGACAGGTGTAGACGAGGGTTAAGAGGTGCACAATGTCTATGTAGATCATAGCAGGCTTTTGTACACCATCCCACATGTAGGAATGTGTGTACTTGTCAAGGGATCTACCTCCGTTCACAGAATATGTTTCCACCAGGACCACTTGGCAAATGCCAACATTCCACAGGTGCCATCCCATGGACATACAGTACTTCACAGGTCATAGATGTGTTAATCCCCTCCTCCACACTGTAGAGGTGTGCAGCACTACTAAGGTTGCTATAAATCACTGGGTGTGACTGTTGTGGAGACATCCACCATTACTACAGTTACTGTTGCATCTATCCCCCCACATAGCTGTCTGTAATACTGTACAGTGTATGTAATCAGGTTGTCGGTTGTTGTTTAATCCATTCACAGTAACTGAGCGCCTCACACCCTCATAAAGGTAGGGCTATGCCACCGGCATTGGCACACACACATGTTACTGAGATGAGGATCATAGTAGAGTGGGGAGAGAGACATACACCCTGCTGTTAGCATGTTCAATGTCATTCACATTGCAGACTGCATATATAGCAATGTGTGGTTGTGCCTATCCTGTCTTGGTGGGATTACATGTGCTACAGATGTGCTACCTGCACGGGGACATGCCTCCATGTGTACAGTCTTGTACCTGTACTGCATCCAAACCAAAAGCTCTGTGTGTTGTACCCAGCCATTTCACATGTACCACCCACTACACTTACTGGTGTCCACTGTAGAAGGCCTGCTCACACCACTACACCCATCAGCCATGTGGCACATGGACAAACACAACACAATCAGAATAGATAATGGTGACAACAATACAACATTGTTAATTACAGCTATGATGCATCATGGCTGCACAGCTACACCTTCCAAGATATTAGCATTTCACTTTACTGCTGACAACATGCTACACTTCATTCCATTGCTACACTGTTGTAGAGTCACCCTGTGCATTAGCACCATGTTAGCCTGTCTCTGCATTGATGTTACGGATGTCAGGGAGTGGCACAGGTATCATCATATGCACAGCATGTGTTGTTGGTTTGGCAGAGGCCTAGGCTGAGCCATACAATTGACAACATGTGTGTGTGTGGGGGGTGCATGTGTGTGTGTGTGTGTGTGTGTGTGTGTGTGTGTGTGTGTGTGTGTGTGTGTGTGTGTGTGTGTGTGTGAGGGGGCTGAATACTGTTATGGGCTACTGGTGTTGTTGTGTGTGCAGGTATGTGGTTGCCCTAGGTTTGTTGCTTATGCGTGTATGTCTGAAAGCACACAGTTCTACCATGTCGCTGCCCTATACAGGGATTTGTGAGACAATTGCAGACTGTACCTGGCAGTGTTTGCAGTTCACCATCTCCAGCCATGGTCACGGCACCTGTGCCTGGTAGGGGTGCTACAGGCAGTATCAGGTGCAAAGCCAGATCAAGTACTGTCCCCCGATGTTGACCCAACTTGCCATCTGTGAGGGGAAAACAGGGAGCAGACTGTAAATCCTGTACATCACTGCTAACAGTATACACACACACATGTGTGCAGACATGGCCACACACACACAGACATACACACATGCATTCAACATACATGGCAATCAATACACTCCACCAGACAGAACCTGCAGACAGCTCCAGCACCCCCATAAGACACACAATAGCAGGTGATGGATGGTGCAGTACAGTATCACACACAAACCTGTAATTACACATATGTCAGCATGCAGGACATGTGGTACTCAACAGCATGCAGTGCAACTGTAGTCAATCCCTGTTACCAACATTATACATGGATGTGATGCATAACTTCTATTAGTAGGTGATGGCCTTCCCCCTGGAACACACTGCACCAATGTCCACAGCATTGCTGTGCATCTATTCAACACCCTGGCATGTACTGTGCACCATACCTCACAGGTGTATACGCCATTGCAGGATGTGTATCTGTATGTCAGTTATGTTTCCACTGCTGCTCACAGCCTTTGTGTGTTTCTGGATTACATGTGGACACATGTGATTAGTGAATGCTTGATGTGTATTCAAAGATGTCATCATCAGTGGTGCATGTATTAGTGATAGACTACAATTAGACCGACCACAGACACAATGTACTGTACCTGTGATGAGAGTAGAGACCATTATTGACCATTATTGAACCCTGGCTGATGTTGCCTGTGGTGCACATAGGTTCATAGGTGAGTACTGGTCTATTGCTCCTGGGGCCTACTTAAGGCTAGCCACAGGGGTTCCCAGCCATGCACCACCCACTAATGTTATTCCCCTGTGCCCCTGTCAGGCTGTGGCACAGATGTACTACCCAGGGTGAATTCCCTATTTCCCATCCAGTTGTCAGGTGTTTTAGTAAAGAGGGCCAATGAGTAGCATTGCCTGACATGAATGGGTAGTCCATTCCAGAGTGTGGGAATTCCCCAGGACAGGGCCCTATCCCTCCAGTATGTTCTGTGTAATGTGTTGATGAGGTTTAGAACCCTGGAGCATGTGTCTGCAGAAGCAGTGAGATGTCTTTATGTGTAGCATGTTCAACTGCTCTGTGTAGGACATGGATGTGCATGTTAGGCAGATGTCAGCTGTGCCTGGGCAATGTGCACTGGAGTGTAGCCACAGTTGTCTGAGGTGGTCTGTGTATTGCATGTGTTTGAGGCTGGTAATCCCATTAGTGAGGTGTGTGTTCTGTCAGTGAACATGTACAGCATGCATTATGGGTAGGTATATTAGATGTGTGCATGGCCTACACTTTAGCTATGACATGCACAGTGAATTGCCAAGCATAACCTTAAACCATACTCACCGGCATCTGGCTGCTGCCTTGCTGGTATCCCAGAGGTACCTACATTATGATGAGATAGAGTTGATGTCAGTGGCCACAGCTGTGGCATTACTACAGGGTGGCTACAATATTACAGTAAAACAACAGCTGAAGTCCACAGTACTACAGATTATGCATCACTGCTTATCAGTACTAAACAGCAACATATTCCACATCTCTTTTATGCATGATCTACCTGTACAGATGCATACACAACATTAGTCTACTGATATACCCTGGAACATTTCCTGCATGCTCCATGTCTGATATGTTTGTAGCACCCACCTCCATGACTGTATATGTCTGTAGCTCTTGTGGGTGGACAGGTGCTACCAGGCTCATGAGCAGCTCCTCCACTCTGGTGAGGGGGGATGGATGTTATGCCCCCCCCATTACAAGGTGGTCACCTTGCATGGCAGTGGCACGATGACATACATGGCAGAGCAGGTCACTACAATGATGGCGGACCTGCTCATACATATGGCTGTGCATCCTCACGTCATTCACCCTGCGGACCACATCATTCCACATGGCTGTTCACTCATGCTGGTCCTGGCTTGTCCATGAGAACATCAGCAGGTAGTTCTGGATGATGCTGGTGAGTATTATGTCATCCTCAGCGGCACTGTAGGTGGGATTCCTCTGGTGCGCCATACTCCCTGAAAGACATAATGATGGAAATATGTCTGAGCAACTCATATGGCATGTTTACCATAATACAATACACATAGTATCCCACCACCATATCAGCTCCAACTTAATGTTCACACAACGCAAGTGGTATGTCTCCGGTATATATACCATTGGGTCATATATCCTATTGTACAACACTTTCTGCTATGTGTTTATAGACATGCTCCCTGTGGGGACACTAGAGTTGCTGGGCTGTTACAGAGTATTTCACCTGCATGTCATTGTCACTGCCACTATGTTTTCACATATGCATGGGGTATGCCTGGTATGTGATTGCTACACATCTGCCATTCTGTGTTATTGGGGATATCTATGCATGATGTTGGACATGTTCTGGGATTGTGTGGACTATTACAACCCACATATGTTCCATGCCAATTACACACCAGTATGTGTAGGGGTTATTTGCCAGCAGGAACACCACTCTCACCTAATGTGCATATGTTATCAGTCCACATCACATCCGTGACCCACCATGGAACCTCATTATCTACTGTTCTGGTACTACCTTCATGTGGAACCACCTCAGGGGATGGTGCACCACCCCCATGTCACCCAGTTAGGTTCAGGGCCTTGTGCATATAGAGCTCCACATAGACATGGGATATGTGCTACATCACCTGGAGGCATGCAGTACACATACATAAGGTCCAACATGCACGTTCCTCCTGCTCAGCCCACAGCACAGGCACCTTTATGACCATGTAGATGCTGTTGTGACTGTCCATGGGTGGGCACCATGTTCCCTTTGTTCACATATGGGGGCTCAATGGCCTCCACATTTCAAATGTAACTATCCATCCACAGTGTTTAACCACCACGTGTCATATACCAGCCTTGTATGCTATCTTGTTTGTCACCCAACCAGACCTACATAACAATATGTGCCTAATACCCTTCACCAACATATATATCCCACCTTCTCAAATTGCAATTTGTTCCCAACATGGGTTACACACCACACTCCACACTCCATTTTGCAGCCATGTACTGGTGTGTAGGTATATTGCGTATTGATGTGTGATGTTCTCTGACACATGTCATGGCAGGGGACATGTATTGACATAGATATATATACATATATATATATACGTAGACATAAACACACACACACGCGCGCACACACACACACACACACATATATATATATAAAAAATATATATATATATATATATATATATATATATATATATATATATATATATGCATGTATACATATATATATATGTATGTATGTATATATACATATGTACATATATGTGTAGATATCATTATGTGTTGTTTATATACCTATATATATGTATAACTGTCTGAGGTTCTGTAGACATACACAGATGTGAATATGTATCACACATATATGTATCTGTATGTGGGGTGCATATGAACATCTGGTCCACACTCTTGTAACTCTCTTTACTTCACAGCTGAACTGTTCTGCCTTGCTGCAACACAGACAGGTGTCACATGTGAACACAGACTAACATTAGGGGGATATATGGTGACAGAATTTAGATAAGCATATTATACTGCTATGGCAGTTGGGCATGCTATGCTACACTTTAACATGATTGTCCTGCAGCTGGTGTGGTCTCACCCCCATGTGTCTATCATGGCAGTATTAATACCCCCACCAGCCGTTGGCCACAGTAATTTACAGAACACAGATATCATGGGTCACATCTTTGTCATTCACTGCTGATCTGCACAGTTGACAGGTATGTCCCACTGCCCACAAGGACTGACACTATTGTCCAGTGCAGTTGTTGAGCAGAACAGCATTATAGGAACAAGTACTGATGGCACATATACATCCTTCCACATTATACATCCTATTATTCTATGCCAAATACTACATGCAAGTGAATGCATATCTGTTTCACATACCTGTTAAGTTTTTTGCACTGTAACAAACCTGAGCTTTGTGACTTTTATTAAAGTTTTTTTCTATCTTTATCTCTCTCTCTCTCTCTCTCTCTCTCTCTCTCCCAGTCTCTCCAGTAGAGTGATTGAGCTGGTTTGAATAGATTGCAGCATGCTTTTGTTGGTGGTGCACATGATCAGGTGGTGGCCTCTGCACTAGTCAGTGTCCACCAGTTGCTAATTGCATGCAGCCTGCTGTGTAGTACTTCAGATAACCACTGTCATGGCAACCCTGTACTTTAATTTGCTGACTTCTGTCGGCGCTGTCCCTTCACCTTTCCAGTATGGAAGACATCCTTCCTGTGTGTGGACATCAGTGTTACAGACAGCAGGTAGCAATACCTCTTATAGCAGAACCTGTAGACACAGGCCAAAGTCACATTTGGGTAAGGTTCCAGACCTACAGACAGCGTGAGTAGTGTTGTTGTGTGCATTGTATCTTGCTGTTCTTACAGGGTTTCTCTGTACATTGTACTTTTTCATGGAATGTTGGCTATCTGCATAGCTCTCAATTGTGGGCCTATCCATATGATACCAGGGGGATTGACTGTTAGGTTTTGTCTGTGCACCACACACGTATTGTCCCAGAGATATCTGTGGCATTCTGTCTGTTGAGTGCTATCAGTACATGGCTACATCCATTTGTATTTCAATGTTGTATCCCTACATAAGGGTATGCTGCAATGAATCCTGTAACACCAGCAATTTCCAGGGTGTGTAACAGAAATAATACAAATATGGCCCTATGTTCCTGCCTCTGTCTTCCACATATATGCCAGTCTTTGTCCTGCTGTGATACAGAAACGGGTTGTTAGGTAATGGCCTATCATTATTTACCACTAGCATTACTGCTATCATCCCAGTCATGTCATGGACTCCCACACCAACTGCTGGGCCAAGTCCATATATAGGGGGCAACAGCTGGAGAACACATATGTGCCCTTGTACATTCCAGAGGTAAGTGTGTGGTACACAGTGTTATTTGCCCTTATACAGTCTTTTATGGGGGGGGGGGGTTCAATGCCATTAACCTAGGCTATGACACCTTTTCAGGGATATGACTGTTAAGACGAGGGTCATTCAGTGTGATAGTGAGATTTTAGGTTAAGCAATGTTATGTACAAGATACTGTAACATTAACGCAAGTGCTACTTTTCACCCCAGGGCTTGACTACAGGGTGTAATTGGAGGCTGCTGAACTACATCTGTAATTGTTGATTGTTATGTATCTTGAAGGCAAATTCTGTTTCTACTGTTGCACTAATTGAAGGCCTTAGCCTGGACAGCATAGTATGGCATATATCCACATTGCTAGCATCTACTGTTTTGTGTGGGCCTTGCATTCATCACTAATTACATATTTCAAACCTTATGTGGTGCAAGTACTGGCATACATTATTGTATAGTACACAAATAAAGGTTATCTGTGTATGCATACCTGTGTGTCGTGTCATGTCTTTTGAATTGTGGGTGGGTATATATTTAATGTCAGTATTCTAATTTGTGGGAGTGGCTGCCACACTACACATTTTCACAGGTGGTAGTTAAAGGGCTTGTGGCTGAGGGATATACTTTGCACCCAGTACTTCCCCACTACTTCTATATATGTATGGCTACTAATACCTTTTGTGTGGGCATATGTGTATGTACCTATATATATATTATATATGTATATATATATATATATATATATATATATATATATATATATATATACATACATATATATATATATATATATATATATATATATATATGTATCTATACACACACACACACTCACATATATATATATATATATATATATATATATATATATATATATATATATATATATATATATATATATATATATATATATATATATATATATATATATATATATATATATATATATATATATATATATATATATATATATATATACATATATATATATGTATATATATATATATATATATATATATATATATATATATATATATATATAAACATATGTATGTATCTATATACAATTGCTGTTATATGATTATTTATGAGTCATACATAAATATATATATATATATATATATATATATATATATATATATATTTACATATAGCTGTCTATCTGTCTACGTTTACAGATATATATCTGTCCATATGTCTATGCATATTCGGCTCATATTTTGGCCTGTTCCTCATTCACTTTGCAATTGTCATGGATGATCGCAGCATTGAAGTTAGTAACTAGTGCCAACACTTTTGTGTTTCAGACTTCATCTTCTTCTACATATGTGTTCTAATACATATAACTGTGTAACTAGCAACATTTTAAGTGTATTAGAGCATTAGTTGACATATATCCCTATTTGTACCCACAGTGTGGCATACTTTGTCCAGACTTTTTTAATTAACAGGTTGTGTGGTATGATATTAATACATTTCCTGTACTGTTGACTGATAGTGCTGGATGATATATTTGTGAAAACATCAAGTTATGCATATCTGCCATGGTTTAGTGGAAAATCACTTTGTGTATAGAGTGCAGGGTCCTGTGTTCGAGCCTTGGAGAGGCAGCTTATTTTGTTGCTGGGCAGAACAAGGGACATTGGCTACAGAGTGATTAAGGCACTTTTAAGCAGTTGTAAGTGGGTTTGCACAAGTTTGCACGACGGTAAGCACTGCCAACCTCCGCTTATGTTTTCTTACAGTCAGTTATCTTTGAATTTCTCAACCTGTGTAGGCATAGCTTATCCCCCACGCAAACCTGCTTACCGCTAGTTAAAAGTGCTTACTGCTGCTTACCCCCATGCTAACTTCTTTAAAAGAAAAGAAAAAGGGGTTGATAGAAAAGTGGTGAGAAGCAGGACACAAAGGTGGAAAGACAGTAAGGAAAATAGCTAGGCATGTGCAGGAAGGGTATAGGAAAGGTCCATAGCTGCCCATTTCTTCTACAGCAACAACTGTGCATATACACTAAATTTGCAGCTACATTTGGACCCTCAAACCCCTGGGAGAGGGGTGAGGACAACATATATTCATTGTGATGCCAATTAGATCAGATTACATGTGTCCAGTGGACATGTGTGCAAAATGGACAGCTATGTATGGGGTGAGATTTTTTTTGTGGAAACACACTGCCCTTTTATTTTCAGGTGAATGGGATGGTGGTGAGGGGTAGTAGGTATATTTGGGGAGGTAAGTTGGGTAGGTTAACAGACAAGACTCACAAGATGCATATAGGGTCGGTATATGACACATGTGGGGGTAAACACCTTGGACAAGGAGGGGTGTTTGGAAGTTGCAAGCCCATGAGCCCCCAACTGGAAACAGTGGGACTGAGGTCCCCACCCATGGGCAGTCACCACTGCACCTTCATGGCCCCGAAGGTGGCTGTGCTGGGGGCTGTGTAGGAGAGGCAGGCTCACCCTCTAATAGCACCACTCAGCCCTCAAGCTGGCGTAGCTGCTCTCAATACTCCAGATCAAGCTCCCTATGCACCATGACCCGGACCTGTTGATGGGTGACAGGTTCCCCTCCATGCTCGCTCTGAGGGGGGCAAGCCCCATCCCCTGCAGCAGTTCCACCTGAAGGTGGCGCTGGGCCCATGGAGGAGGAGGTCCCAGGCTGGGCCCCAGATGTGCTGGTGCCTGGTGCCACGGCAGGTTGAGGTGGGACAGGTGGATCTGCTGGGACTGGCCTTCCGATATGAGCTGTGTTGTCGCAGGTTTATGATAGATATGGATTAGTAACAGTCAACAGCATTCAGGATTAGTTATAACAACATGCACAGGTATTCCCATTAACCCAAAGTAACAGATTTAACACAGTTGCAGAGCAAGCAGAACACATGCATATATGGAATAACAGTGGTCATTATGGGAGCATGTTGGTTTCATTGATGGCAACAGGCCACCAATATGGGTGTATTTTAACAATGCACATGCATAGAAACAAATGTGAATATTTATAAACCATTAGGACATATGTCCCAACAAAAGTTTGGAGTGCACACATGCCAGTTGGGTTATTATGCACATATGGTAGGGGTGAGAGAGAAAGTTCAATCAACAACTAATATATCCTTGTAGTTTTCATAACATTCTTAGTCACTGCAGTTATCTTTCCTATACATGTATTATTACACTACACAATGGCCTTATACTGTACACTGGTATGTTTATAGATTATTATATACGTGACCTGTGTCTTACATACAGGCGTGACAGGCTGCAGGTGTTAATGCAACATATGTTGAGAACTGCTATCATATACTTTGGGTGAGGTGCTAGAATGACAGGTTTGTTTTCACATACATTCTCTGACTATGTGCACGTTTGACTATCAGTTATATGTCATTGACAGCTGCCTAAATTTATTGGATCATCACACTGAATTTTCAGGGCAACAGGGTACCAAGCTGGTGATATGGGCCATTTATCTGAACATGCTGGACAGATTGGAACAGTTGTGGAGTATGAATATGCATACAACGTACAATCTGAACATTCTAGCAAATTCTGCACAGTTGGGTGTAATTATGCATACAGCTTTCTATCTGAACATTGTAACAAAATCAGTAAAGTTGTGGGGTATGATTATGCATACAACTTAGTAGCACTTCCAGGATTCAAACCCCTGCTGTGTCTGCAAAAAAATATAGCTAACATCACAGTACACTGTGCTCTCAGGGAATTGATGTAAAGCTTTCGACTATTTTCTATCTAAGTCTCCCTAACTTGTACGATATGACTAACCTCTTGGCACTTCCAACATTGTTATGCAGGACTTCATGCCCATTTTATCTGCATACCACAGTGTGAGTGATGGTAGCATTGTTGCCTCTCTGCAAGAGGTTCTCCCATTTGATTCTTAGCTAGTGTGTGGGGAGTGCCTTCTGTGTGGAGTCTGCATGTCCTCCCCTCAGTCGAGTGGCCTCTGAAAGACATGCATGAATGGGCGTGCCTTCATTGAAGGTTAGGCATCGAGCTGGCAACTTGGCACTGTGAAAATCTACTGCCAATCATTAGCGGACTGGAGTTCCACTGTGGCGACTGAAAGACAACAACAACCACAGTGTGAGTGACACTGCTTAAGATACAACAGTACAATTTATAGTATGGAACAGATCACCAACATATGAGAGAAGAGTAAACAGAAGGACTCCAGGGGTTATACCTTTATTCACAGACTATTACACATTTATTTCTACTGGTACAACACTTTCTTAGACTCTTATTTTTATTTGTTATGACAGTACATGCAGACTGATTACTATCCTGCCTTGCGATGCAGCCTTTGCAGCCTAGCATCATGGGCTTGCTAGTTCACAGCCCACTCATCTGCAACTGTCAGGTAAATGCAGTGATATTTAGCCATACTTATCCATAGTATACACAAGCTAGGCAATTATTTACTACTTAGTAGAATGAGTACTTACTCAGTACTGGGGCATTTGGCATCTGCCGAGACTCCTGGATCCACTGTTCCAGTACATCCCCCCTCTGCCACTTCAGGTCAGCATGGTGGTGCCTGACCTGCTCACCAGTTCGGGGGATTCCTGTGGCACTGGTGAGGTCACTAAATCGAGTGCCTTCACCCACACCAGCCATTCTACCTGCAGTAGGAAGCTACAACCAGTTATAAGAAGTATTCCCACATGTGGGTTTTAAATACAGCCAATTTCCCAGACTTTCACATGATTGGCCAGTTTTGAAAATGCTAAGCTATGGGCACACCTGCTTACATAAGCTTGGCATTGCTTTAAGAGGTATACCACTAGAAAGATTGAATTGGCTCCCCTACACAATGCTTACACTTACTAACTTGAGCTGTGCTGTGGTTAGCATTGCTTAATAGTTAATTATCACTATATTTGCCATTTGCAAATGATTTGTTTTTCATTACAGGTTATATATGTGTCTGTTATCTGCTATTCATGTGTATATACACTGTATGGGGACCTGGGGACTTCTACACTTTATTACAATCACACCTCAAATCTAAGCTTACTGCAGTACTCCAGTTCACATATTTATGTTATGTAGGTTATACCACTTCACACCGTACATAGATTCAGCTCACATGTTTGGTTTGATTTTCCTGTGTTGAGGATTAGTTTGCTGATACCTCATTCATATCTATCACTATGATGGCTTAGTGGTTAACTACTGTGACTGTAGTGTACAGGGTCCTGAGTTTGTGCCTTGCAGAGGCAGTTTATTTTGTTGCTGGGAAGAACATGAGCCGTTGGATCCAGAGTGATTAAGGTGCTTTAAAGCAGTTGTCAGTGGGTTTGCATGGGTTTGTGTAATGGTAAGCACTGCTAACCTCTGGTCACAGTTTCGTACACTCAGTTAGTTTCTACTTTGCTTAATCTGTGTAGGCAATGCTTACCTCCATGCAAACGCACTTAAACATGCTTACTACTGCTTATTTGTGCTTAAACCTGCTTGCTAGTGCCTTATTCATTATGACACTGATGCTTCACATGTGCATTTAATGCAGTACACCAGTTCACATGTAAATGTTATTATGTAGGTTATATGGTAAAAAGATGTAAAAATATGTTCGTATACAGATTTCACATGGAAAATGAAATGTGCTGCAGTGGGAATCAAACCAGGAATGACTGTTCATTAGGCGGGTGCTCTAACCACTACACTATTGCTGTGCTGCTTCATTTGCATATATATTCCTTGTTATCCTCTTCAGCCTTTTCAGCTGCTTTAACCATAGCTAAGAGATGGGCGCACCCACACACCTCTGGTTAGCTGTAGTCAGGGTTTTAAAAAAATAAATAAAAGGGTCTCTTCAATTTATTTAAATGTACTCTTGCTGTTAAACACATGGGGACTGTTGGTGGGGATATGCGAACACCTATGAGTGGTCTCGCTCATTTATTTATACATTTTTTCTGTTCTACTTTGCAGGGGCATGTTTATTCTGAAAGCTCTGCTTTCAGACATGCCCCCTGCACTCGTCCACGCTCCATGTAGCATTAGGAGTTCAGCCAGCATTAGGAGTTAATCCTTCATTAATATGCATGGTGTGCTACTGTCCACTTCTTAAACTGCTGCTTCCGTGCAGGACTAGATTAGTCCTGCATGGAAGATTAGTAAATTCGGGGATAGGGTGAGGATATCAGAGAAATTAGATATTAGATGGAGTAATTCACAGATATGTCCCCTGCCCTCTCTCCTGTTTGTGATCACATTGAACCATTAATGGAGCTAATAAGATCCTTAGGTTTAAGGGGCTATAAATGGGAAGATATAGAGAAAGATATTCCTGTATACAGCCAAGATGCGGAAAACTTATGGTGGATGCTAGAAGAAGTCAGAAAGGAATTAGGATACAAAGTCAATAAAAAGAAGACAAAAGCAATATGTGTGAATGTAGAGAGCTGGAGTGGAAAGCAACAAGGAGAGGAGTTTGGTAGAACAAATGAGATAATTACAGGTATGGATAGAAGATCAAGTACAGAAAACAATGAAAAACACACAATAAGATTTATAATAAGATTAAACAACAGCTACAAAATGGAAGATAATCACACTAGACATAGATGAGAAGGTGCAGTTTTTACAAGTGTGTATCATGTCATAGTTTGAATATGCAGAGCAAGTGGTTTGGACCTTGCTGGAGAATGATTATTCAAAAAAATGTAAAACAATTGTTTAGAGAGTTTGTGTGGGGAGGAAAAAAACAGTGTGAGTTGGTAAAGGTTAACAGTAATGAAAGAGTCGGTAGATTTGGGAGTGCATGACTTAAACAGTAGTTTGCCAGTATCAATGGTAGTAAGCATTTTAAGATTAGTGGATGTACATTATGCTGCATATTGAAAAAGAATGCTCTGTGGAAGAGAGAGAGACAATGTAAAAGAGTGAGAGATGTGTTTATAGTATAAATGGAAGCATCTAGAATGGAACTTTGTACAGAATGGTTAAGACAAGCCAGGATGATTTGTAAAGAAATATGGAGGGACAATGATATAGTTTTATGGAAGGAGATGATGAGTATAATAAGAAGATTGGAGAAGGACAAAAAGAATAGAAATAATTTATGGAGAAGGAGATATAGACAAAATGTAGTAAGATACTGGCCCCAGTTATTAGTACCCAAAGTGTGAAGAAGTGTGAAAAGATTCAAAAAGAATGTCACCCAAGGGATGCCGTAAAATGGGAATATGAGGCTGTGGTAAGTTGATGGAATAAAATGAGGTTGGATGTGAGAGAAGGCAAAGGGATACCAAGGTTAATCCAGGAAATAGAAAGTAGAAGAGTGGAAAGGAAAATTACAAGAGGACTATTAAACATAGGGAATGGAGTTGATTTGGGCAAGAAAAAGGACAAAGTGAAATACAAAGAGTTCAATAGGAAAAGACACTGGACACTCAGATCGAAGGAGAATGGTCAAAGATTATCAACCGCCCTAAATATAGAAATAAAGCAAGAAGATTCAAAATGTTTGCTTGAAGTGTTTGCATAAATACCTTTATATGCCAGATAGATTGGTTAGAATGTTCCCAGAAAGGGGGGAAAATGGACATGCCAAAAAGAAATTGGTCCTTGTGCACATATTTTTGGAAAATGTAGGAGACTGGAGACATATAAAAAGATTTGGAGGGAGTGTTGAAGATGCTTGTAGGAGAAGAGAGCAAGGTGGCCCCCAAACTTTGTTTATTGGGCTATGACAAATGGATAGTGGCATACTACATAGCGTTAGTGGAAAAGCAAACGATAATAGTGAAGAAGGGAATTACAAGAAAATGGAAGACAGAAGAGGATGCTAAAGTGAGGGAGGTGTTCAATATCCTGAATTAATTAAAAGAATGGAGAGACCAAGAGAAGATGATGAAGGAAATAAGAGACATAGAAAGATACAAAGAAAGTAGAAGGAAAACGTGAGGAACAATGTGAATAAATTAGAGAGAACCGTGAATAGGCAAATAATCAGAAAACAAGATTGAATGCTCACAAAAGAAATAGTATACAGGAGAAAAACAATAGAGAAGTAATAGAGAATCGGTGGGATTTATGAAGTAGGTGGAAATATGATTTGTTATAAAACATGAAAAAGTTGGAAATGCTTAATGGGGTATAGTAGGTAGAGGCAATTGTGGTAGTCAGGTATATTTTTTGTGATTGATAAACGAAATGAGAATGAATAAAACATACCCTAAGTGTAGTTTTTTTTTTTTTAAGCAATGATTGTAAGGATTACATTGTAAGTTCTTGTATTTGGCTAAACAGTATGCTTAAAATTTCTTGTTTTGGGGAACATGGTTCGCCACCAGAGTATTTGAATGGATATACACAGTGAAAGAGGACTGCATATTATTGCAATTTTTGTAATCTATAATTTCAAACAAAGTATTTCCAATAAAAAAGAAAAAGATAAAAAAGGTGACTTGTGGATACATCCCTTTATTATTGATAACTATACTATATTTACTGATAACAGGCCAGGGTTTAGAAAATGGGGTGATGTTATAAAAACTAATAAACAAGGAAAGAGTACTAGACAATATCCTCAATTAAAATATTAGCTCTATACTTAATATAGGCCTCAATTGGTCTCTTATCTAAATAAACATATCCAAGCACACTAAAATCTTTATAGTTACAATGCAAACCCATACACACCATCTTACATAGTCATTTTTAAACTATGCTTGGTAAAACATAATACCACAAACAGAATAAGCTTGTTATGTATCATTTGAACCTTGATTTCACCAGACCCTTGAAACTTAAACTTTGTACAAATATCCTATCAAGTAATCTAACATAGATAATTACCTTAGGAACCAGACTTCATCCCTCCAACAAAGTGCCAGTAACTGACATATTACTAAGAAATTTACCAGACAAATGTGTTGTAGTGCATGTAAAACCCAAATCTATAACAGATCATAATCCAGTCATTTCTAATTGGAAACTAAAAACATTTGAATGTCTTCCCAGTTATATAACAACTAAAACCATTTCAGAAGGAACAGAAAATGCCCAGGCACAATAATTTATTTAAGTAAATCATACACCGATTTTGCCTGCAAATGCACTGACAAAGCTTTCACACTGTTCCTGGACGACCTAATTCCAATCCAAAGTATGCTACACCCCCAAAACTAGAATGTTAAAGGTGCACAAGGTTCCTTGACTGACACATCAAATTAATCAGCTCATGAAGGACTGGGATAAATCTTGACAACCTTGGAAAAATGACAATAACAATGATGGCAAACACAATTATAAGGGATCAGATTTATCAAGCCTGCGAAAAGGACACCAATAATGACAGCAGACGCAATCATTATAAAAGCCTCAGAAATTTACAAATATCAGCACTAACAAAGCAAAGTCTGAAAGTCTGATTTGTAGGAACACACAAATATCATTGTCATATCAACCAAATAAATTATGGAATAATATGCATAATATAAAGTTCTGACAACTAGTACCAAGCAGAACTAACAAACACAGAAAGACTTATCCAGTGATATAGTACAAAGATTGTAGCATGGGATTTGTAAACCCTGTATCTCATGGCAGTATCATTAGAAAGACTGACTGCTCCGCCTCCAATACAGACACTGTTTTCATACCTGCACTACACATACTTCCACTTTAAATCAATAAACAAAAAAAAAAACAATTTAAAGCATGCTGAACAACATCCATGAAAACAAAAGCCTAGTAATATATATACTATTCACCCTCTGCTTCACAAACAAGGTAGAAAATTCCTAGCTGCCTTTACCCCAACAAATATCTACAACCTCTCCCTCAAGAATAACTATTCCAAATCTAAACATGCTACTGTAGTACCTCACCCCAAGGCTCCCATCACAAGCTTATCCAAAGACTACCAGCCCATTGCCAAATTACAACATTCAGGCAAACTACTTGATAAATTTATGTACAATCTTTTTTATCACTCAGTATGATATTCTTTCAGTCAGCATGGCTTCAGACCAAATAACAGTACAATTACTGTCACCCCCACCATTACCAATGAGATTTATACCAATATGGAAAAGAACAAGTTAGCAGGTATTATGTTTATTGACTTTAAAAGAGCCTTTGAATGCACTGATCATAATACTTTATTGGCAAAACTTGAAAAATGTAAATTCTCAAATATAGTCCCTATGTAGTTCAAAACTATCTTTTCAATAGAACCTTCACCATTTCCACAAACACCCCATTACATCTACCATTTTTCACTAACATCAATGTACTACAATGCTCAATTCTAAATCCAGTCTTATTCTCTTTATCTCTGATATCTCTTTGGATCTTCTCACACTTAATTGCATCTTTTATGCAGATGCAACAGTTATCTTCAGGTCTTCTTACTAAAAAATGATTTTGAGCCTGTCTAGAACTGGAGCATTTCTCCCCAGGCCTCCACTGAAAATTGGCTTTGTTCCAAGTCGGACTTTCCCAGTTAATAAATGATAAATAAATAAATAAACGGGTCTTTGTGTAACAAACTATCCCTCATCACTAAGAAATCTATGGCCATCCTCTTTGACACCAGTAAGAGGTTTTCCTCCACTACAGCAGTCACTAGGCTTGATCCAGATCAGTAGTCCCTTCCAGTAGTCACATGGCAGATTTGTCTCGGGTATGCTTGACCAAACATTGCCATTGCAACAACATACTCAGAAAACAGTCCTTTACAATCTTAGCTTAGTTTAGGGTAGCCTATAAAATAGCTCAACGTATTACTAAAGATGCAGGGTAGGCCATTGTTATCAATGTTCTTTCACATCAAATAAAGAAAATACTCCCCATTGTCCTAGAATCCTCACATAACCTACATATACAACAAAAGGCAAAAAACAAAATTTACAGGCTTATCCATCTCAGCCCTCACTTTGATCAGCACTGTGTGACAGTTAAGAAATCTAAATAGTTACCTGCAGAAAGAAGAGCCACCGTTACTTACCACCCTAATATAAAAACTATTAAATGGACATTATTGACCCAGTCTTAAAAGCCTCTTTTATTTTAGAAATACTACTAACCTGTCCACACTATACACTTATCATAGTAGAGAAATTGTTTCCAAAATTTGTATCATTAAACTGTAACAGAATTCCTCAGACATACACTCCTCCAACAGTCTAGTTAACTTTCTTACACTTCTTAAAAGTACACTATGGATAGCTTTACCTGTGCCATTACTTTGACAACAAAGGTTAGAAATTACTTCATTTCTGTCACATCTGGCTCCACTTAACTAACTCTTTTTACTCAAATATGATATGGCCATATAAATATTTGTTTATACTGTAAACAATTTGGATAACATCATCTAATCCATCCCTGTTTCAGTGTCCATATGCAGATACTGATTTATCATGCCAAGTCCTTATACAGGTGAGGTGAACTTCATTATGCAGTTGATGGACTTTATGGTTGTTTCTGTTGAGCTGTTCCATGCCCTACTTCTGAGAAGCAGCAGGCAGAGGTCCTACTGTGTGGCAGCAGGAATAGCTCTGGCCAGTAGATCTAGTCTCTGGACGAACAATGGCTTCAGCAGCACCTAGAAAGAGACAGGTAAATTAAATCCCCTGAAAGTTAAAAAAACAGGGTTTCGAATCAAGTTACAAATGATTCTGTGCTAAGTATGAACTTAGCACTCTGTTTAGTGATGATTATACTACGTCAGAAGAAAGAAATGTGGGATGAGGCAGTTATGGGTGTGCAGTCTGAAGCTGGGTAGCTTATTTGATAACACCATGGTCATCACAGATAGGAACAGAATTAGGGATGATCTAAAAT
>NC_056735.1:219040994-219043494 GCF_019279795.1 Protopterus annectens
TTTTTAGATCTTAACGCCACAGATGAGGAAAAAAATTACTTCAGTTTAGAACAACTGCCATTAAAGAGACTGAATGAAAAAGTTATTATGTAATAATGTGCATACAATTAGAACAGTTTATGATACAAAAACTGTAAGGAGAGGGGAGTGGGGATTTGGATACCTTTAAATATATGTGAAGGGAGGTTAATCAATGCGGAGAAACAGATAATACTGATAGAAATTGTTTACCTAAATGTAGGAAGTATAACAATTAGGTCATTTTTGGATGGATTGCTCACTGTTACAGGAAGAAAGGCTAGAGGAAGAAAATTACTTTTCAGATAAAATACCATCTGAGACAGAAGATGCAGTTACAGATGATGGGGAGGGGGAATAAGGAAAATAATAAAGCAGTGGGTAGATAAAGATTTTATACAGTATATTGAAATAACAGAGAAGAATGTGGAAGTTCAGTTGCAAAGTAGGGTTGATATACCAAGCAGTGAATAGGGAGAGGAATAAGATATTGAAACAAGCTAAGAAAATGAACATGAGCAGGTAAATACCATTTGGACGAGAGTGAGAAAAAAGAAAGGTTGCAACCACAAAGTGTGTGAAAAAAAAGAAAAAGATATTCTGGGGGATTTAATAAAGCCTACACAGACTTTTTTTCATTGTAGGCATTGTGGCTCACTGCTTACATGAAAGTAAGCAGGTTTGAGATCCAGTAAGCTGAGTGACATGCACGAGCACGCCAGCACTGAAGTATCCATGACATGCAAATCACCTCATACGCAGGTGAATTGCATGCAAATGAGGGAGATAGAGTGAGCCAGCAATCAGATAGGCAGTCTTGCAGACCCTGTGATGGTGTCTATAATGTGCACGGAAAAATTCCATGTACAGGATGTTAGACAACAGGGGCTGTAAAAGTGCAGTTAGAAGTACAGAAATAGCATAGCAGATACAGATATGTGCAAAACTAACCACCATGTGTCCAAAACCATATAGAAAATAATTTAGACTATTTTTTTTTTTAATAATCAGGGTATGTTTGTATGACTTGCTGCAGTGCACAAACATGCTGTTATGAAAAAAAAAAATAAAAAGTGTGCAAAAATGTAATTTATTGGTATGTGACAGTATTGCATGATAGGGCCCTATGTGGAGTATCTACAATGCTGGAATGGTGCTGTTGTAAAGGAGGCAGGGCCAGTAATCATGTAGTATCCAGGTTGTGTTCACACATCCCTATGCAAATGAGGTGTGGTTACTGAATAGCACAAATGGGTATCTGTGCCTACAGATCCCATCTGTTTAGGCACATAACCATGTTGGTGTTCCCAGAAGAGGCAGCTGACATCAAATGGGGGTGTGTCTGTAGACTTTTAAGCTCACTGGAGCTCAGTGGCACTTGTTTGAGTGGTACAGTGCTCTGCTGAGCATGAGGTGTCTGTACATTGACAGCTAAGCTTTTTTTAGCTTTGGGGCACATGTTTCTGCTGGTTTCTGCGTGTTCACACAGTGCACCACTGTGCTGAGTGTGCCCTTCCATGGGGGTGTGTCTAGTGATTGCTGAGCATTGTTTATCTTGGTGGCACATGTTTGTGCAGCATGCCTTAGTGCTGGGCAAAGAAGGCTGTAAAAAAAAATTAACTGGCAAAGCCAATGATATATTAATTACTGATTACCCCTGTTTCACTTACACTAGATCCATTAAAACCCCTTAATGATGTACTTGGCAGGTGGAATGCATCATAGGTAGCCAATCACACAGGCTGCACCTACAGAAGAGCACTATAAAGGTTGCATACACCCTGCAATCTCATTTTACCCCCATACTTCGCACCAGTGGAGTACAAACTTGGGACTTGTAACTGAAGGAATGCTAAGGGCTGCTGCAGATCTACTACATCTCTATATGCTAGATGCTGAGGTCAGTGCTGCTGCTGCTGACAATAGGCCTAGACTAAGAAGCAGAAGAGTGTTCAGGTCCAGGGTAACCTACCAAGAGCTATACGAGCTGGAAATTGTAGAGCTCTACAGGGCAGATAGGGACATACTAGAAGAACTAAATGTACTCTGACACCCTCAACTCAGACCCAGAGCCAACAGAGGGGAACCCATCCCAGTGGAATCAAAGGTATGTGCAGCTGTTAAGATGCTAGCTACAGGTACTTTCCAACCACCAACTGGGGATATGATGGATATTTTGCAGGCATCAGCATCCAGGGTACTCCACCAGTTACTGGATGCCATGCTACCACATGCCAGTGAGCACATTTATTTACTACAAACCCCTGAGAACACTGTCAGCAGTGTGCAACATATCTACCATGTAGCACACTACCCTGAGGTACTGATTGCCATAGATTGCACTCATGTACACATCAAGACACCACCCAGTGAGGAAGGTAAAATCTACATCAACCGCAAGGGGTATAACTCCAACTACCAAGTCGTGTGCAATGCCCAGGACATTATCATGAATGTGTATGCTGGCAGCCCTGCCAGTTAT